>NC_054548.1:16656273-16931273 GCF_017654505.1 Polyodon spathula | reverse complement strand
GTCCTGGGAGGTTAAGCCATAAAACCTTGTCAGGGAGTATAAAAAGCACAGTTGGAGGTTAGTCGCGAGCAGAAGAAAAACAAGATTTAACATTACTATTTCAATCATATTCTTTTACATTTTTAATTTTGATTTTGCATCGCCTTAAATTGTGATTGAAGTGAAAGGGTCTTTTTAATACATCTTAACTAGGAAAAGTAGAAAAGCTATGCTATTAGATTTTTTCTACAGAAAAAAAATAGTGAAATAAATGCTGATAGACCTGTTCCCTAGTGTGGCATACATTTCAGATTATCACCAAACACAAAATTGATGTTAACTTTAGTAAGGTTCGGCGGGCGGGAGCCAGGGCTTCGTACCTTCCTATTTTCATCTGCTTATCATCCTAGACTTCCTATTTACATTCAGTCACAGCTTTACGCTTTCTCTTGAGTTAGCTTTTTCCTCCTCCTCATCCTCCTCCTCCTCCTCCTCCTCCTCATGTCTCTGTGTTGGTCCCCTCTGGGGAGATAGTGAGTCACTCTTCCCTAGAGTTCCAGTAACTCCACAGGTTCTTGTTGTGGTCAGAGGGGAACACCAGCCACACTATTCTTTCACAGCTCATGTGCTACATCTTACCTCAAGAAAAAGCTTCTGTCTTACTTCCTCCTTTATCATCCCATGACATGGATCTCATACTCTTAGTGCTTAAGTCCCATAACTAACTTTTTTTTTTTTTCAGATTCTCTTGTCTTCCTTACATCAAGGCTTTGTATGAGCCGTTCCGTCCTCTGAGGGTTGAACCCAGTCAATAACTGGGAATCAGCCGCGAGGCAACGCCTATAATGACTTTGAAAAGTCAGAGGACTCAGGGGCCCAGAGTCCAATAAGGCTAGTCTCGACTCCATAGAGAAGGCTCTTTTGGTTGGAGTCCGGGCCAGTCCTTCTCTCTCTCATCTGTTCTAGATGCTGTGCCTCCAATCTTAAGTTGCCAAAACACTCCTTTCCTCTCACAGCCCTGACTCCTGCCTGTGAACTTTCAAAATCTAAAATAATTACAATATATGACAAAATTACAAATTTAATTCTGCCTCCCTCATTCATACAATTAGCAAGACACCAATGATGCTTTCTTGTGTCGGCATCTTCTACCCTGCGTACAAATGGTGCACGGCATATATATAACAGTATCGATATATATATGGGTATATATATATATTATATAAATATATTATTTATTTTATAGATATATAATATCTTCCAAAAAAAATGTTTAAATCGCTCTTCCAGCTGTGATTTAGAGGACAGATCTCAAACCCCAGTGCACTACAGCGGACATTTTTTAAACAAGCTTTAAAACAGACTTTAAATTTATAAGTGTAAAAAGTTTTCAATATGTTAACAATGGAAAGAGAAATAACAGATAAGTTATTTAAACAGTTGCAGCAACACATGGAGATGTATAATGCTATATTTTTCATAACGCTGTTACTTACTCTTTAAGCAGCCTGCACAGATAATAGGTAATGAACAACATGTGGACCACAAAGCAATTTGGTCTTATAGCTCACGTTGAAATAGAGACACCACCAGTCTGTTACGGCACAGCTTGCTGCGTTCAGATTTTGGGCTGTCAGACAGAAATACCATAATCAGAAATAGGCAGGCAGATGGACTAATAGATGCATATGCAAGCTATGTTATAAATAAAACAATAGAGTGTTTAATAACAAAGGAAGGTGGAAGGAACTGAAAAAAAAAACAAACAATGGATGCAAGATGCTGTGATAATTCTCTAATAACAAAAGTGCTCCTTTTGTCTTTTGAAATAAACATCTGTTCCTTTATTTTCCATTTGTGTTTCAAGTAAATTACAGTTCAAAAGGAATACTCAACAACACTGCTCTGTTTTTGCTGTGAAATCTTGATATTTTGGCTACTTGAAATTTACATTTGTTAGTAAGAGCAAGGCTGCTTTATATTTATCCCTTACTCTGGTAAACTGACAGAGATAATTTCACTGATCCAAGACCTTAAAGTTTTCTAATTAATGACAATTTTTTTCACAAATGAAGGCTATAATTATGTTAGTTGATAACTGTCAGGCACACTGATTCCTTTTTGTAACAATTAGTGGCAGCAGGGATGATAGTTTTTTGTTGAGCATTGGCATAGTCAAAAAATATAATGCATCTCTTACATGAATTCAAAAAATAATAAGTTATTATCAGTTTACAATTTATAGTAAGTTAGTTTGGGTTGCATGGAATTAACCCCTTCCAAACGTAACCCACAACACAGTAACACTTTTCTAGTCTGCATCTATTTGCCAATTAGGGACTTGGAGATAGACTGGGAGAGGTATTATTCATACCTTTTTTGAGGGTTAGTATGCTGAGGGGGTAGATTTAGCACAGGTTTGGATTTGTATAATTAGGCACCATTCATTTTACAGCAAGTATTAAGGGTGAGGCTAGGTTCACTGTAATGTGTTGAATTTGGCTAGCACTTGCTATAGTTCAGAGCTTCAGTGCTGTAGACATGTTTAACCAGTCTTCAGGTGTAAAAGAATTACAAATCAATCACAACAGCTTATATCATTGTTTTGTTTAAAATGTGCACCACCTACAGTACGTGCTTTTAGCAATGGTATCCCCTAGTGGCTGCACCGTATCTCTGCAATAACTTTGTGCTGATATTAAAACCTGTGCGCCTGTGTGACATGTCAAGCACAGTATTATGTGTCTGGCTCCTTAATCTAGTGATCACCCACGACAAAATCTCCTGTTACATATGGTGGCATCTGAGGGAGCCACTGCATCCTGCCAAGACATGGAGATATCTGAGGCCGGCTTTTAGACCCCAGAACTCCCAGTGGCTGAAGACAGAGGAGTGAAAATACCTGGGAAGCATATACTGCAAGATCCTCCATGACTTTGTCTGGTTGCCATCTGAGGTACAGCACAATGTGATCAGAGGGCAGTACCCTGCACTAAGGGGGGCCTTGGATGCCATGACAGAGCTGGATCCATGTGGATCGCTAGGAGGAACAGTCCCAGTTGGCCTGGGATGGTGCAGAGTGGTTCTCCTCTTGCCTCTTGTATGGGCACGAGGAGGCAAACTCCCCAAAGCTTGACTAGGACACGGACCTAGAAAGGGAGGAACTGTCATCTCCAATGCCAGAAGGGGAGAAGCCATTGACTTATCTAGGGTCAGAGAAGGAGGAGTTGCCACCCCCGTACACGGTAATGAAAGGAGTTCAGGAGACCATCTCCACCTCCTGGGTCGGTTCCTTTGAGCCATGCTCCCAGACATCCCAGACGTGACTGGACCTCTGGTCACTGGGCCTAGTTCCCAGGTCGCTGCACCACCAGGCACAGTCGTTCATCTCGTCTCTTGTTCCACTCACCCTGGTGAACCTGGCAAAGAATGTCTCTGTGTCTCTCCTTTTAATCAGCGGATACCTAAACTAACAACAAACCCTCCTGTTACAGCCCCCCAAAGGCTTTAACATGGCAGGTTTGTTCCTAATGTATTCTATACACAGTTCCTGTACATAGCCCTGCAATTGAATGGACCCCTTAATCTTGAGAAATTAAGGTATGCAAAAAATTATTTATGTTTAAACTTAGCTAAAGTTCACTGAGGAACAACAGTAATAATATACTGGTTGGGTATTAATTGGACTTTACTTGTATAAGCATATATTTTTACTATAAGTTAACTGCTCTTATCTGTAATGTGACTTTTTTGTACTGTGATTTTCTGTACTGTGATATTTTGTATTAACTGTAAGTCGCCCTAAATAAGGGTGTCTGCTAAGAAAGAAAGAAAGAAATAATAATAATAATAATAATAATAATAATAATAAGTTGAGTATTATAATCCTCTACAGACTGCTATATTTGAATACCTGATATTGATTTCCAAGTCCTTGCTATTTATTAACCATTGCTTCAGGAGATATAAGATATATTTAATTTCCCCAAAGCTTTTTAATTAAATGCCAGAAGAAATTATCTTGTTCTTTAGCACACCACCATAGCATCTGACATATAGGTTTAATTCCTTGTGATTACCCACATGCCTGAAGTAAAAATATCATTTAATTAAAAAACAATTACAAATAAAACAGATGAGAAATGCAGCAGGGCAGAAGAAAACTAAATCTGTCAGTATCGATAGATGCAATTAAATAAAGCTGAACTTTAATGTGACATAAATCATTGTCAACCAAACAAGATCAGAACATGGTTCTGACTTTTAAAGCTGAAATACACAAGATCGTATTTTAAATTAACATTTAGTTCAATTTGCAATGCTGTTTTGATGCCCTTGCAATTTCTAAATAAACATTGATCAGTAGTGTCACTTGTTCAGACACACACGCACACACACAAAAACAATAAACATTACTATTCAGTAATTACACATATGGCTGTGCAACAACATGCTTAATGTGTGTTTACAAAATTACAGTGTAATTACAGTGCTTTTTCTTGAAAAAAAACTGCATTAAACATTATTCATCTGTAATCAGTTTATAATGTTTTACAGTCAGCATGTCATTACAACACAATAGAAAAAAAAAAAAAAAAAAAAAAAAACACATCTGGCAATACATTATTCAGATTCGTCAGTTGCTCAGTGTAGATTATGTAATGTTATGTGTATTTTAAAAATGAATTACTAGTAATTACAATTTTTTCTTCTCAAAAATGGCCTGCGTCTTAAATTCGAGTACGGTATAATGATGCATGTACTAAAATCTGGAACAAAAGAGTACAAAAACAGCAACGTGAGTGACTGGCAGTTGAAGGTTTCCGTAGTAGTTATCCTGCAGAGCGGACGCTCTCCTCCTTGATATAAACGAAGCAAGGTTTTGCTCAGCGCCCGCCTGTGTAGCTGTGGCCATGGCGCTGCTGCATTCTTAAACAGGCGTAGGCTCCACGAGCACACCCCCAGCCAATCAGGACCTCCAGATCAGCTCGGCTCCAGGCAAGCCTTCCTGTTTACCACAGCAGCAGCTCAGCTGAACCGGCGACAGGGTCCTCCCTGTCACAAAGCATCATTAGCTTCCTGAGGAATTCAAAGAGGAGCTTTTACAATTTCAGCATGTATTATTATGCTCAGTTCTAATCAGACCCCCATATTTTTCTACTTACCACAGTTCACAAAAAGTGAGAAAAACATGTGCGAGTAATCACAACTGGAAATGAGAAGCAGTGTATAACTGTAATGCTCTGTGTGGTCTGAAACTAACTCCTCAGTAATGTTGTTGATGCTGACACCCTGGGATCTTTCAAGAAGCTGCTTGATGAGATGCTGGAATCAATAAGCTACTAAAAACCAAACGAGCAAGATGGCTGCCAACTGCTTCATACATTGTTTTCTTATATGAGTAAATGCATATTTCTAAATGCATCTTTATTAGATTTCAAATTTTTCCTCATTGAGTGTGGGATATTTGGGCTGCACATTAAATTCAAGGGCATCTTAAATTCGAAGGAATACGGTAATCCACAATTTAATACGATTTGGTTGAAACCCATTGCAAAAAAAACCGGAAGGAAATTAATCACAAAACTTGGTACACAAAAATGTAACCATGAAATCTTGTAGACCTAGTGATGGTTAAAGTAGTACAACTCAATACAAAATCAGAAATAATATAGCTGACTTTAGAATTCACGACACATGTCTGATTGTCATTGTAAACTAATGAAGTGTATGTAATCTCTATTTTTAAAATTGTAAAAATGTGTAATAAATAATATTATTTCAATTGCCTAAAAGGAGTACTCACCAATTACTTATCAGGCAAAGCTAGTATTTAACAAACTGAGTCATGGCAATTGTTCTCTATTGGGAGATAAAAGCCAACTGTCCTTCAATCTGGTCAGTGGACATTGAGTGTCCTTGTTTAAAACTATCAAGGATAATGTGTGTGATAATGTAAAGTTATGCACCCACTGGTTTATTCTCTTTCATAACTAAATTAACCCTGCAGAGGGGTGTGAATATGGGACCAGAGAAGCCATTGAACATAAATCTGTGGGAGTAATTCTATAAAAATATTGAAAGTTCGTGGGTGTGTGTGTGTGCACATACACCCATTTGTCCAAAACCATATGTAAGCATAAAACACTCCCTATAAACCCACACAAACCCAAAACTTTTTTGGTGACATATTTGCAATACAGTAATAACAATTATATATATATATATATATATATATATATATATATATATATATATATATATATATATATATATATATATATATATATAGTGTGGCGACCTTGGGATAGCTGGCTGGCTTTAAGTTCACTCTGTACTTCCTCCCGGAGGAGGATGTCAAAAAGAAGGAGTAAAAAAAAAAAAAAAAAAAGCAAACGATTGATTATACGGACACAGGGGGTGGGTTTTCTGACTGCACGGGACATGAGCGGACCCTTGTTCGGTTCAATTCTAGATCTGCCATCTGAATTGGACAAAAGAATACTCAGTTGAAACCTTACTACCCAGCTTCAGTCAGGTATAGACCACCATCAAGTAAACCAGATTTAATCAGGTGTAGACATTAACCTAGTTTCTTTACTGACTAACACTTCAGATTTCATCAGTACCAAGGTAGTTCAGTATGCCAACCTTTCAGTTAGTCTCAAAACCTCTGACCGGCGCTTATTCAAAACACTCACCACTTCCGAGTTCATTTTAGCTTTCAGCCAATTCAGAGGCATAATGTGCGAGTTCTATCCCGACCGTCGACATGAGCTGGATGATTATTTGCTCATGATTCTAGATCTGTCAGTTAGATTTGGAGGTTCCCATTTTTTCAAATATTCACAACAGGATTTCTTCTAGCTACAATACAGTTATATAGATATGCAGTACAGTATACATACATTATCTTACTCCCAGTAAAAACCAAGGGAAACAACCCCACATGCATGTGCATACTGCATCAGTACTTGTTTTATATGAACAGGGATGTTACTGCCAGGTTGTATATTGACATTGTGCACGATTCTCAGACAGAACATTGCATAGGAGTTAATTAAGTTTCTGTGGGCTTGCATGTATATGTTTATTTGAGAAACAGGTTGACATTGCTAAAGCTAAAACTGCAAGGGAAGTGCCAAGCTTTGATAAATCAAGACCTAAATGTGTAATTTATTGCTTAGATCCTGTTGAGCAATTTTAAAATCTTTCTCTGTAAATAATTTTTTCCAATTGTTGTATAATACCACAGCCAGAGATGATCAAATTTCTGTTTAGGAACTGACAAGTTCTTGCATGGTTATTTAAAGCACAGTTAATAATATGCAAGGCTTGCAGTTCCTAGCCTAGTGCAGACTAAAATTATGTTGACTCATGTAAGTCAATTTTATTTCCAAGATCAAAATAGGTTCAAAGTACACACATCCATAATTTTGTAATTTGATTTTGGAGTCAAATTTAGAGTGAGATTTAGCAGCTAGACTCAATTGAAGAATAAGTGATGGTTATTTGTAAACAACAATGTAGCAGTAATTTATTTGTTTCCCCCCAAAGAAGAAGGGAAAATAGATAAATGTCTGCTGCATTGCTGTTAACAGATAACCATCACCTACTCATTACCAGTATGGATTTTTTTATGTTAATTAATAAGGAGGATTGCAAGTTTGAACTGGAACTAGCCTGGGAATTATTAGGTTTAACATTTTTGGTGCAAGCAACAAAATGAATAGTGCACAAAAATTCACAAACTGTGGTCAATAAATCCCAGGTGAAATCCTTGAACTACCATGAATTAGACTACCACATCTTCTTCTGTTGATCTCTTCCACAACACTGCAGGTATAAGAACATCTTGTGACACAGACAATCCTAACCCTAATCTCATCTGCTGCTTAAAAAACCCACAGACTCAGCCCTTTAACAGTACATAAAACAGGGACTCGTTTTCCAGAGGACACATTACAATTCAGTAGCATTAGAGTGTGAAATGCTACAGTACTGTACACACATTTGTATTGCTTTTCTGCTGGTAAAGGTGGTAGCCCTGTTGTAAAAGGATTGGAACCATGTTCTACCCTACAGGGAGTAATATGATAACAAATCTTTATCATGAGATTGCAATAAAAATAACTGAAAAATAGAAGGGTTTTCTAATCTGCAAAATTGACAGCAGTCCCAAATATTTTTTTTTAAGGTGGTTTACAGTTGAATGAAGAATGTTTTCTTTAACAACATGTGAAAATAATAAACCCTGCCTAGCTCTCTCCAAAGCTGTGCTGGATACAGATAAAAAATCCTGGTTGTGTATTGTCTATGTAGTGACACCCTGCTGTGAGGGGAAGGGGGAGATGATATGAAATGTAATTTTCTGCAGGGTTAATGTGGTTCTGCTCATATGCACAACAATACTGTTTCAGCTTGGCAGCCCTAAATTTTATTTTTAATATCAGGTGTATATCATATTACTTTTTCAGTCAGAGCATTTAATTATGGAGTGGGTCATAATTTCTCCACCCTTGGTGGAGTTTGTGTGAATAATACTGTAACTCACAGTTATGGTTGTACGAGATAGAACACCCCCATGACCCAGTTGATTACTTACTAATATAGTGAAATATATATGTTTAGCGACTACATATGAGTGATATTATTCAGGGGTGCATATTTGGCGCTATGGCACCAGATTTTAGCGCCAGGGTACTTCATATAGCAGCAGCAACATTACTTTCATTACATTTTTTTTTTTTTTTTGTATTCCTTAGCAACAATAGATGATAATAATTTCTCATTGTGTCTGGACTACTCACATCACCCAACACACTCATCCATATACGCAGGGTTGAAGGTTTGTGTCGTGTGGGAAGTTATAGATGGGGCTTGATTAGAGCAGGGTTTGATAATTTAGCACCAGTAGGCTTTCTGGTGCTAAACATTCAAAACAGTTTAGCACCAATTTTCAAAAACGAGTTGCACCCCTGTTATGGCTGTGGTTAGTTAAAATGATTTGTCCCAAACCACAAGGCTTAGCATAAGTATTTTTGTATTATAGAAACAATGTGATATTCACTAAAGTGTTGTTGGCTGCTGTTAACTAACAATGTAGAACAGCTTAATTAACATCAGACTGTATTTTATTTTAACTACCTCATGAGTTACAGCTTTGTGTCATTTCCCACAACATCCTACCTGAAGATATTTTCCATGCTTGACTTACAGACAGTATACCTTTCGACACTACCTAAATAATGCTTGACCAACCCTCACTGAGACCCATAGCATGCAACCTGTACTGCTCCATCTCCACTGTTGATAATGTCATACTGATTGTGTACTAATGTATTTTTGGTTGCTCCCTGAACTGTGGCATTGCCTCACACCAATCATTTGTACTGGAAGTGGCTGCTATAGTTTTATATGTATGCTTGGAAAATAAAATACAAGTTTGATAGCCAGTACCAGCTAGTTTTGTATTCAATTTTATCATATTTTGTTTTTATCAATTTAGTGTTTTGTTTATATTTGTTTTATTATTTTGAACTTCTTGAATACATACATGCCATTGGTTAAAAGTATCACTGTAAGTTTTAAAACTTTTCTCATTAGAATGTGCCCCATATCAAATTGAAAAATGTGACAATCAAGCTAACATTTTTCCAACAAGCTAAACTAGAATGGTACATTAAAAAAGTAAAGACAAATTCTTGTTCTATTTTGTTAACAGTTCATATATAACAAAATAGAAATATCTTCATTTATATATATAGATATATATATATATATATATATATATATATATATATATATATATATATATATACAATAATTAGTACATACATTTTTTAAATATCTATTTTAATGTAAACCATAGGAAAAAAAAAAAAACATGTTAGTTCATACTGCAAGGAAAGGAATTGTAGGACTACATTAGGGGTTGTAATTATTAAATCCCATTCCATTGATTTATTGCTAAAAGAACGAGAATCATTCTTCTCCTTACTAGACCTCCAAGACCCTCCAGGGGCATCGCACTCAGGGAGAAATTTATGAATGCTCCCACTGCTGTTCTGATTAGAGCTATAAATAATACAGAATATGCAATGATAAATATTCAGAATGAGCAGTAGGTGTTTTACATTCTATAAGTCTGACCTTGGTAGGTGATTTTCAATGTCAGAGCTTGCTTCGCTTCATGCCTAAGGTAAAATCAGTGATAAATCAAAATAAGTGTTTTTTTTTTTTTTTTTTTTTTTTTAAGTCTTCATCAGCCATGCTGTTATTTTAATGAGTTGCATAATTTTGTATGATTTTCTCAGTGGGAAAATAGGAATTGGAAATGTATTTGCACTTCATAATATGCCACAGGGCAACAAAAATGAGATAATTGTGATGGATTAAAGGGTTGGCATTGAATTTAATCTTATTCACATTTTCATTCACATGTGTTTCATCAAATGAGATTACTGTCCCCTGTTAGGTATATTTAAATTTTTGATGTGAAATTACGGCACCAAAGGCTATTTTTGTATGTTTACTGAAGCAGAGTTCTGATTATAACTGGGAACCACAGTAAATCATTACCTCAAAATAATTATCTCAGTAATAGTGTTATCTGATGTTATTAGCTATTGAGTCCTGTATTTGTTTGGTCTGTGCAAAATGCCTTTATCCAAGTTACAATAAGGAATTGAAAAGTGTAACAACACAAAAGGAGAACACTGCTATTTTATTTTAATTATATTTAAATGCTGGTACCTTTCATCAACATACTCTAATGTGTTTGGTTTATGAACATTATACAGTTGCTTCGTTTGGAATGAGCAGAGGAGAGGTTATGGGTGGGGAAGGAAATGAGTTAGTGAAGAGCTTGAGGATGTCTGCGATTTTGGAGAAGAAGCAGGCAAAGTCATCAGCCGAGATGGAGGAGGGTGGAAGAGGGGGGGCTAAGGAGGGTGAAGGTAGAGAAAGGTTTACCGGGATTGTTGATAGAAGACTGAATGACAGAAAAGAAGTAGGAGCGTTTGGCAGAGATGAGTGTAGAAGAGAAGGAAATGAGGAGTGAGCAATATAGATCGAAGGCAGCAGGAAAATTGGTTTTCTTTTATTTATTTTCAGCAGTGCACAGTTTGGTATGAGCAGAGCGGAGCACCGAAGAGAGCCAGGGCCGGGGTGGGGAGAGCCAGGCCGAGGGGTGATGGGGCAAAGGGAGTCGAGGCAGTAGGTGAGAGACGAGAAGAGGGTGGAGGTAGCTGAGTCTACAGAGAATTGGGAGAAGGAGGCGATAGTGGGGAGGTGCGAGAGAGCAGCAGAAGAGAAGACAGAGAGGGAGAGGGAACGGAGGTTTCGACGGAAGGTGAGAGAGGGGGTTGGCAGAGCAGGAAGGGATGGGAATGACAGAGAGGAGATATAGCAGTGGTCAGAGATGTCGAGTGGTGACTGAGAGGACGGGGGCAAGCAGTTCCTGGTGAAGACGAGGTCCAGTTAACGGCACGCTGAGTGAGTGTTGGGAGGCTGAGGAGAGACAGAAGGCAAAGGAGTGAAGAAGGGGAAGAAATCCAGCAGAGTGGTTAGGGTTGGAGAGGTTGATGTTGAAGTCACCTAGTAGTGAGTAAAGTGTTAAGGAGGGTAGTAAAGAATGTAGTGTCAGATTGGGTCAAAATATCATTCTGTGTACGAAATTAACAGAAATTGAATATACAGAGTGGGGTCCTAAGCCATTCTCTGTGTCCCCTTGATTTCTTTTTACAAACTCCCCCACTGACAAAGAATGCTTTTATAAAGACTCATAAACTAAATACTGGACAAGTGGTTTATCTTCACCAGTACTGAATAAATCCTGTGGCGCCCATTGGTGTCTTTCAAAAGGTGAAACCAGACAGTTTCAGAATGCTGTGACACTACTGAGAGAGAACTGGACCCCTAAATAAATATAGCCAACAGGGGAGAAATAACAGACCAATTGAGAACAATAGACTGTCTCGGAACGAGAACAGCCATTGGGAACCACTCCACATGGACTCGGGCGCAGCCCAAAATAAACAAACTAACCAATATAGGGGTGATAGAGAATCACAAAAAGCACCAGCGTGACTTTCAAATGGCGCACTCAACACAGGAGAAACAGTACTCCTGACATGAAACCCAAGGCTCCACACACAAAGTCTCTGAACTTTGACAATCAGGAGAAGTGCTAGAGAAGTAGTTCTGAGGAATGAAATGGAAGCTGAACTGCTCTGAAGAAAGTTTCTGAAGCTTGAATAAAACAATGGGAAATTATGCTGGAATTATGGGAGACGCTATGGTCTGAGATGGCTGAAGAGAGCCCTAGTTCTTCGCTCTACAAGAAACTGAACCAGTAAATGGGACACTCCCTTGATCTGAAAGCGGGTCATGTACTAGCCATACAGAAGAATTGCAACGACAACACTTCTGAGAACTACATAACTTCAATTGCAACACATTCTCTGAACTGTGTTAAATCTGATCAACAGTACTGTATGCAGTTGGAAAACTCCTGACAATTCCAAGATAATGCTGCAAGACTACTGGAAATGAAACACGCTGATCGCCATTTGAAAATAACTATTTGTTTATTGCGAGCCGACGAGTACCGTCTTCTTTCATTGGAACTTCAGACCCAGGGTGAGAAGCTGCAGTATTCATCTACAAGAAGATTGACTTCAACATATTGAATATTACATATTTTATGACTTGAGAAATTAACTGTAGCTAATGCTATTAAGTTAGTGGATAAATTGTTCTAGGAATAGAATATAACTTCCTGTTTTAGAGTGTGTAAGAAATTTATTTTTGTTTGTTGAAAATGTGCAACTCAAAGGCGGTACCTCATAAATGCAAAGAAGTTTATCATTGCCCCATTTCTGCTATTTTGAATATATAATCAATTGAGGTTGATACCATCTTATTAGTTTGATAGATCATGTCTAAATTAACATGGTAAAACTAATTTGCTAAATTAGGTACTGTAATGTTGGATTCCATTCTGAATGGGAAGTTGAATTAATTCTTGTGTGTTTTGGTATGAAATGTGATCGATTACAATGAGAAACTAGTATTGAAAATACTAATGCAAAGTAGCCACTTTGTGTGATCAGCCATAATTAATATTAGTATATTTAGTATACTAATAATGTGTTGGTCGTTGTAATCATTTGACTATGAAATCAATTAACTATGAGTTCCTGAACTTAAATAAGGTCTATCTTATTTCTCATTTTGACGTCACTGAGCGGGCAACTAGTATTCAACAGCACGAAACTCAAAGGTGCTAACAGAGAGAGAATAAAGAGCAAGGCGGCACCGTAAAGAGCTGGGAGGGAGAGAGCAGAAGTCCTGTTCCTCCACCCAGTCCAGAGGGACAAGAAGAGTGGGAGAGGATATAGAGAGAGGAAAGGGTGGCCTGAGTGATATTGTTAGCAGGGGAGATCCAGGTTTCAGTGAGAGCTAGGAAGTCAAGAGAGAAATGGGAGGCAAAGGCAGAGATGAAGTCAGCTATGTTGGAAGCTGAGCGACAATTCCAGAGGGCGCCAGAGAGAGTACAGGTGGTTGAGCAGCGGAAAGAGGGAGAGGCAGGGAGATGAGGTTTGGGATGGGGGGGGGGAGATTTGCGGGGGTATGGAGGAGACAGAGGAAATGAATGAGAGGAGAGGATTACAGCGATATTATAGATAGACATGGTAGGGAGCAATAGAGGAAAGGACGTAGAAATGGGTGGTGCCAAGAGGGAGACGAAAAGAGACAGGTACAGGAGGAGCGAGAGCACAAAATAATAGAGAAAAGAAAAAGGAATGTATGCAAATGTGGTTTGGAGTTGGAGCCGTCAGATCGTTGCTAGGATAGAAGTTCATGCAACCGGTCCATGCTGGCCTGTCCTCATGTGGAGTACCACAGTATAGACTACCGGCCCTTTGGTGATGAGGCCCTTTGCTGAGCAGGCGCTGAATGCTGGTGTACTAGCTTAGCGTCATTGCTTATATAATGCCCTGCAGGTTGAGAACTGGGTGCTGTAGACATTAGGTTACAAATTACCCTAAATCCAGTTAGCTGTTCCCTGCCCAAGTTGCTAGATTGTTACACCAACACAGTTCGTTTATAGTATTATTTAAATAATTCTTGATTGAATAAACATTGGCCGGTTTTCCATGCAGTTTAGAATCCTCTGTATTCCTTGAGCAGGTACTGTCACCAAATTGCCTGGTTAACACTTGTAAAACAGATCAATACCATTTCACCTATGAGATGTAACCACAACAGCCCCTGAGGTCATTATAGAATATGAGCCATGCAGCCTATTTTGACTGTAAAGGTCAGTACACTATTGTAATTGCCTGCCCTTGCAACAGTATCTGAGATTCATAGAGCCTATTCTCTCGTTACCTACCCCTGGGTCCAATTAATCTGTGAGTGCTTTTTGTCCAAGCAGCAGCTAACAGCACAGTGTCACACCAAACTATTCTTTATTCAAAACAGCGACCTACATACACACATTTTAGTAAGATTTTTTGGTAATGCTTTATATTGCATGGCATAAATTAATATATATATATATATATATATATATATATATATATATATATATATATATATATATATATATATATATATATACACACACACATACAATTGTGACATATACAATTGCATAATATTATTGTTAAATTAATATTTAATAAATATGCAATAGCTAGTTTCTTGCTAAATGTTAACCAAATGTCAATTGAAAATGCAATTGCATCTCACGGTCCATTTATATTACATTTTGTTACTCTTGAAAATATGTAATAATTTCCCATTGTTTACATGTTTTTAATTGAAAATACAGTTACTCTGACTGGAAAGTAAAACGGAAATTTAATATCATATTTAATACGGTAGCTATAAAATATTAATTTAACATTAATTTAATGTGCATTCACATATCTATTTAAAATAAATTTATGTCACGCAATATGAATGTTCTCTTACCTATCCTGACGCATGCAGTCTGTTTTGTATGCTGGACGCAGTGGTGTTGCAAACCTAGTCACTTGTGGTGTCCACCAAGGATCTGTTCTTGGTACCCTTCTCTTAAATATCTACATGCTTGCCTTGGGCCACCTCATCCGCCAACACAACCTCATGTTTCACTCCTATGCTGACGACACCCAGCTCTACTTAAAACTCAACCCTGGTAGCCCCTCTGCCATGGTCCGGCTCTCTGCCTGCATTCAAGACATTGAGGCCTGGATGTCTGTCAATTTTCTTCAACTGAACACTAGCAAATCTAAACTCCTTCTAGTAGGATCTAAAACTAAACGTAGCTGCCCTGAACCTCGTAAACTGTCTGCTGCTGCTGCCTTCCCCCACAGCACGAAGCCTTGGTGTACTTCTTGACAGCAACCTCTCATTTGATGCCCACATCTCCTCCATGGTCAAATCTTCCTTCTAGAATCTTAGAAAACTCTCCAAAGTCCATCCCTACCTTTTCCTCCTGGATGCGGAGATACTTTGTCATTCATTTGTCTCCTCTCGACTCGACTACTGCAACTCTCTGTATGGTGGTCTCCCAGCATGCACCATAAACCGACTGCAGCTAGTTCAGAATGCTGCTGCCAGGATCCTTACCAGATGTAAAAAAAATATGATCACATCACCCCCTGTCTTGCCCAGCTGCACTGGCCACCTGTAAAGTTCAGGATTATGTTCAAAACTCTCCTGCTCACTTACAATGCCCTTCATCACATTGGTCACAAGTACCTCCTCAACCTGTTGACCCGCTATGGCCCTGCCCGCAAGCTGAGGTCCCCCGACTCTGGCTTACTTGTTATCCCCAAGCTAAAGCGCACCACACTTGAACAACGCTCATTTTGCTTCATGGCTTCGACTCTCTGGAACTCTCTCCCAGCTTTGGTTTGTGATACTCCAACCGTAGCTCGCTTTAAATCAACTCTCAAAACCCACCTGTTCTCTCTTGCTTCCCATGCTCCTTAAGCCTGATATCTGTTATTAGCTGCTGCTACTATTTCATGTATTGTTACTATCATGTATTCTGCACTTTCCACTGTATTTAGTGTACTATTTCATGTTTTATGCTACTATCATGTAATATGTACTTTCTCTATTTGAAGTATTATGGATTTTCTTGTATTTATTGTATCTTGTAAAGCGCTTTGTGATGGTGTTTAACTAAACGGCGCTATATAAAATAAAGATTGATTGACTGATTGATTGATTAATATAAAGCGTTACTGATTTTTCATATAGCATTATGGCAAAGTGTACAGTATTATTTCCTTTTGTGTCTAAGCAAATGTTCATTAACGGAATTTAAAACAAACATGTTTAAATGTATTTCACTGAGATGGAAGCAGAGTTACCTTAAAATTTACATTCAAATTAGAAGACTTACAATTATAAAAAAAGAAACAAAGGACTTTTTTTACAACTGAAAAGAATATGCGTGCATCCGCATCAGATGTCCCTTTAACATTGTAATAATAAAAAATACTATATTTTAACAAAAGTGACTTCTATCTGAACTATGGTTGTTCATTACTGTTAACATTTTGATTTGCTTTTGGAGATAAAATATTTGAATTAATCTGACAAATCCTGACAAATTTAACTATAATATTAAATTCAACTTATTTTTGATATAATATTGCCATACAATCCAATCACAAAATGCTTTGAAGCAAAAGATAACATGAATACAATGTGCCTACTTCTGATTTGGCTTGTCCAACACCAATGTAGAGGCCTAAAGTGTGTATCTTAGTAACGCACTACTCTATCGTACTAGCTCTAAAAGAAATGCACTCTCACACACTTGAGGTTTTAACGCAAACCGACAACAGGAGACTTCAAACTGGGTTCTAATTTGATGCATCGATTCACCAATATGTAATCGAAGCTCTGGAAATTTAAGCATAGATGATCAATAATCAAGGTATTGATTAATTATTGCACCCTTGTACCTTTAGTACAGAAAAGAATATAGAACTTGAGCAAAATGTAGGCAGGTCCTCAACAATTCGTTATGTTTCAAAAACACAAGCTCCTTACAGGTTGAAGGTGGTCTGCAGGTCAAAAGGCCATACTATCTGGTAGTGAGACCTTTGCCACATACACACATTGCACTAAGGCAGGTTCCTATTGATCCAGAAGGTTCAATGTATTGTGATACATTGTATAATTTTCTAGACTAATTTGCTCTTTAATAGAGTTGTTCCTTGAAATATAAATATAAGCTATTTTCCAAAAAGTGACAGGAGCTGGCAGTCAGTGGAAATCACCACTTAAACTTGTACCAAGGTCATGTGAGAATGTCAGAGTGACAGTCTAGGTGCCCAGTGGATTTCTGAGTCTATAAAGTCTATCACATTGTCTCTAAAAACAGCAACAATATATATATATATATATATATATATATATATATATATATATATATATATATATATATATATATATATATATATATATATACACACATACACACACATGTCTATCAATTAGCCAGCCATACTACTAAAGTAAAGCCTGGATATTAATTTGATTGACCTTTGGTGCAGAAATATCGGGAGGATCTGATGACAGTTTGTGCTGGTGATTCAATGTTTAAAAAGACTGATGTTGTATACGAGGTACATTTTATTTTGTGTTTACTTTCCTGAATGCCCTTCCAGTTTTGCCAGTTTCTGTATTTATTCTGTATAAAGGACAAATCCCCTACCAAGTTTGGATAGCATCAGCCACCTGTATGTGATTATCCCAGGATTACCCCCCAAAGAATGTGGTTAAAGCTATTCAGGGAGATTCGCCAGTTTAGTAAAATGCTTTAAATATAACTGTGGCTTATGGTTATGGGTTGATAAAACCAACCTCATATCAGAGTAAAACAGGCAATGCATGTCCATCCATATTAATATCATTTCTCAGGGTACAACTGCACATGTTAGACGACTTGCTCCTTCTTGCATATGTTTCAGAAGTGATAATTTCCATTTAAAGGTAAACAAGGGGTCTAGAGCAGGGTTGACCAACCCTAGTCCTGGAGAGCCACAATCCAGCAGGTTTTATAGGTAACCCTTAAGTCATAATTTTCTGAAGAATGTAAGATGTTGATGCATTTTTTCCGTTTTATCAATTAAATGTTCCAGAGGCGCAGTACATACCTATTTTAAATGAAAGGCTTTTAAGACCTTAACATTGTTTTTGACATTTTTGCTTATACAGTGGTGTGCTTCTCTTCTGAATGGAAGTATCAATTGATTGAATCTAGAGTAAGGTAGAAGGGCAACAAATACCCCACCTTGGTACTCAGTATTTACTCATTTATGCCTGTATTTATGCCAAAGTTTTTTAAAAATAAATGATTAGTGCTTCTTTATTTTAAGCATTTTGAAAGTTTACTGAAGCATACATATTAAATAAATAAATTAGTTTGGTTTATTATTTTGTTTTGCTGCTGGTTTGCCATTTTCTTTTATCCCTTTTTAGTATAATTGGAGTGTTTGCTTAATTCCATTTGTTATTGTTACCTCCCCAATCAACAGGGGTGCCAATTATACAGAACAGTCACTGGTTTTAGCTGCCTTGACAGGCCTTAGTTTATCTTGGGTATGGATTATTGTCTGGTACATAACAACTTTCCAATTAAGGACAGAGCAGTACCCTGTTTTATTATTTTGATGCTGGCCATGCTGCTTGCTTTGCCTGCTCTTCTACCTCCTCTGCTGTTAACCCCTTTGTCTGAAGTTTTATATCAGCAACACCCTGCTGACAATTAAGATAATGGCTCTCTGTCATTGTGTCTCCTGGATGAGCTTTCTGCTGGTCTTGGGGTAAGCAATGCCTATTATTAAATATGAAATTAAAGGAAAGCGGGGTTAGCCTTAAATATATAAAAGATCACATACTTATTTTATCTGTGGACTTGGCATAAATATTGGGCTAACTATTTTATACAATATATTTCAAATGAAAATAATAACAATAAAAAATAATAAGTCCATAAAGATTACTTTAGGGATGTAATGTTGTTTGTTTCATTATATCTTGTCAAGAAGGTCCTGTGTTGATGTTTACAGACAAACACACAGTGCAATTTTGACTGTAATCCAGCAGGTAGGTAACTAACATTTTTGATGGGTTCCTTTTTCCAAATTACAGTAGGTCTCAGCTTTTCTGTTCTCTTATTTGGTTGTTTCACTGTACGTTTGACACAATTATCTGGCTTAACCACCTAGATGTAAAATTATAGTTGTTGCCCTATATCTACATCAGCCATGCGAAAAAGAAGACTGTAACTTAGGGTTTAGATGCATTATGACTTGTATTGGGCTTGGATCCTGTACAGCCTCCTGTCAGCAGATGAAAGAAGTAGGCGGGGTTTGATAAATATCAACAGAGTGTCTGGGGAGAGACAGCTCCAATAGACAAGCGTTAGCAGTTGGTAGAAGCTGTCCAGCAATTGAGTAACACTGGTCCTTCTTTCAGGTTGGGTATTAGTTTAGGGCATCTCCGTCCGCAATTGAAGTAGGGCATTGCTGAAAATAAAACCAAGTGGAACCTGGTCTGGGTGATATCGGGCGCTTAGCCTCCAATTCAATTATTTAAATCACATGCTGCTTAGCTGAATTGGATAGCTCAATAAAACCAAATGTTCTTTTTTTATTTAGATTTTATGGATATAGAAATGTGATTGTGGGTATTGACTCCCAAATTATTTGTTGTAAGTACAGTACATGTTTTAAATGTATAAATACTAAAATAAACTCAACATATTCATGACACATACTGAAAAAGACTTCTCGTTGAAACATATTTTGAAGACAATGAAAAAAGTCTTCTAGTTGAAATGTTTGTCATTGAATTTGTTATTTCAATTTAATAAGGGAACGGTACGATGTAGCTACAGTGTAGTAATGCCATTCACATTTCAAAGTATATCAGATTTTATTATTATTATTATTATATTATTATTATTATTATTATTATTATTATTATATTTTTTTTTTACTTAGTTTATAAATTATGATAGATTGCATGATGGAGGATCTAAAAATATATCTACCATTTTGAAAGGACTGTTTGCACAAGAGTCTCTTTTTAGTATATTTTCCATCAACAAAAGAATGTACTGTAAAATGTCTAGGATTTGTAATGTTATTTTAAACACCATATTTAGATCACTGAAATGAATATCATTGCTTTGTTTTTACTCCTTTGACTTTGCAAGTCCAAATCAACACTTGCATAACATGATTCAATCCAGGTGAGAAAATGCTTTTTGCATAATTTCTTTTTAAAAGGAATGTAAAATAATAAAATACTTCATAATTATGAATTACATGCCTATGAACATTTAAATATCAAGTCCAGTCATTGCTGCATTCATTATTTTACATCCTATCTAACTGTGCATAACCCATCTTTTTTTGTAGGTGAGAATACAAACAGTTGAAGCCATTATAGTTTACATTTCGCAACATGAATAATTTAATGTGAATTATTTCTAACTGGATGAATAAAAGTATAATTTGTGTAAGCATCTACCGTACAAAGAATATACTGTTTTTGTAATTCAGGGTTGCTAGTTGACTATTGAAAGAGACAACAGATAAATCAAATAAGTAACTACGACAAATATGAAATAGCTATTTCAAATGCTATTGAAATCCTTTTTATTCTGCAATAACACTGTGGTACAGATAAGATAAAGAAACATCACAAAGTGGCCCGTTGGTAGCATAACGACAACAGCCTGTCACCGAGCCCAATAAATTTGGATGACAGAAAAAAATCCAAACAGACATGCAAATTCAGCATGATAATACGAGTGAAATTGTTAAAGTAACTGTAATACCCTCATGAGATTCCTGACTGCAGCAAAGAAATTCTCACGGAATTGTCCTGTCAAGCTTGTGCAACGTTATTAATCTGTGGTATAAAACTGTGTGATCAATTAATAGGCTTTACTCTGGTCTTTGTTGCCTAGGGCGTAATTTGTATTTGTGCTGTTCCTAAACAAGCCTAAGCATTAATTTCATACTTATTTGCAAATGTGTGTTAATTTAATATTGTGTAAATGTTCCAGTAAGGTGTTAACATACAGTGTGTGTGTGTGTATATATATATAAATAATAGATGTGCTTCAGTGAGTTACAGGAAAATAAAGAATATTAAAGAATCGTAAATTTAATTTCATTTTGGATAATTCAGGAACGTGAATTTAACTGAGTAGATGAACTGCAAAAAATAACATATTTTTTATGGAAAATGTGTTTCAATTGGGTATGCTTTTTTATTTGTATTAGTCGCAGTCAGAGTTGAAGATTTTGTCTTGTTTTTTGTGCTCCCGTTGGTGAAGGATGATTGTAAATCTTCACAGAGACAGATTTGTTAAAAGTGCCTAAAAAAGATGAATTGTGGGTGTTCTCGAGTGATTTAAATTTTGAAAGTCTTTAATTTCCCCGTTCCTCTTCAGTTTCTCTGAGATACGAATGTTCCAGCTTTACACCTATAACATATTCTCATTTTGATGATCATTAGTGAACATTTCTCTACAGTGGGTGTTGTCGAGTGATTGAAAACTGGACATTTTCTGTTTGACTTGAAAGTGATTTCGAGGAGTCGAATGGGTCAAAGTTAAAGTATATTTTCCTCACTAATTTGCTATGATGTCTTTTTTCTCATCCTAATTTAACTTACATGTTGAAGTTCCAAGAGCATTTCCAATGCTATAAGAGAAAGACAGTCATGAGCTGATATAATAAAGGCACTGAATAGCAATTTATTTCAAAAGAAAAAAGAAAATCACATTTTAATGATCCAAATGAGCATACCACTCAATACATAAATTTAAAATGACAATTTGTAAATATAGTCCAAATAAATGATCCACATTCCCTTGAATTTACCTCATCGGCTCCAGGTTCACCTGGATATTCTGCAAAGCATGCTAGTGCTTGTAGTCCTGGATCTCAAAAGGTACCCGAATGTATTAGGATGTTAGCTGCAAAGCCTTAACTGTTCCGACCTGTCCTAGTGAACTTGGGGCAATATGGTCACCCTCCTCACTTTGTTTCCCTTCATCTAAACAGTTGATTGAATCAGGCCCTTGGTTGGTGTTATTTGTTATCACGCACAATGAATCTTTGTACTATTTTTTTGTTTCTGACATCACAATCCAGTTTTTGATTACTTTTAATCTTGATGCCCTTGGGCTGCTAGAACAGAAAGGCCAGCTATCTTTTTCTCCCTCAAGTCCTTGGAAATTGATTTATTTGTTGATTCTGTTCTGCCCTGGTATTCTAAACAGAGTTGTTCAGTCCCTTGAGGACATAAATGAGAAGCATTACTGTACTTTTTCATATATTAAACCGCAGCATGTTTCTTAAGTCTACAGAATTCAATAGTTAATTAATAAGGTTTCAGAGACAGTGAAGATAGTAGGGCTTAACGAGCTATATATATATATATATATATATATATATATATATATATACACACACACACACACACACACACAACACACACACACACACACACACACACACACACACACACACACACACACATTGATTTGGGACCCACATTAAGACAATGCACATTATCTTGGGTTGGTAAAGATGATGATACAGTATACTGTACTTAATGTTGAGCATGCACCTTTTATCTTTGTTTTGGGTTGATTACCCTTCAAATGATTAAAATAATTAACAGGATGTACAAAATTAATTAATTCTCTCACCCATTTTTCATTCCATCATTGAAAATGTTTTTTAAAATGTTTGAGCTCGCCAATATTTTCTTTACAAAATACAAAATATAATTACAGAGGCTTCTATAGTTCCCCACATGTGGAATTTGAATACCATGTGCATGCTTCCTTGTAATGGGGAAAACAATCTGATTTATTGCATCTCGTTAGCAGTAGAAATTAACTCAACTAACCTGCCAAGATTCCCTGCTGACAATGTCGTTTTTTTGCTTCTCTTGCTTATCATGCTGCTGCCCTATCAGTTAGTTCTCTACATTCTGGAACTTAACAATTTACTACTAAACACAAGTAGTGCTGAATTCCTGTTTTCTGACCCACATTACTTCTTATGAAAATAATGATGCAATATATAATAGATGGGTGCCTACTTCAACTAAAAAAGGGATCATGAGCTTTCTTTCAAAGTGCACATCAGTTCAATATACTAAACAGCATACTGTCACATTTGAAATGTGGCTTGGAATAGCTTGGTACAATAACTATCTGACCTCATCAGCAACAGAATCAATGGTTAATTTTTTTCGTCCCATCACAAATTGATTTCTGCATTACTAGCTGGCTGCCCCTCCAGGCTAACTAAGTACCCAGTTCTTTACAACTGAAGTTATATGGTACTGGGCTCAGCCAAAATATGTATGGAAGAAATCTGTAAAATAGCAGGTACAGTAGGAAGTGATGTTGGTGACTCAGTAGGCAAAGCTTATCTCTGCAAAAATAAACTTAACCAATGTCTTGCTGTGATGTAAACGGGCCTTTTGTGTTCCAGGAAGTGCAACATTTTGTATGAGATGTTCCGGGCTACACTGTTGACAATAACTATTAAATGACACAAGAATCTACACATCTACAGAGCCCAGGTCATTTTTTTTAAAAGCAGCTGTACATTATAGTCTGGCTACAAAATCTCCTCTGCCTTCGATAATTCTCAAACGCTTCAATTCCTGTTGCCTTATAAATGGGGAATGGAAATACCTAGGTTCCATTTTCAATAATGGCTTGGAATTACTGATAATCTGATTATCTTTATATTCAATATATGGTTAATACTAAGAAGAATAAAAAAAAAGATTTCTGATGATCAGTGGTGTTTTTTTTTGTTTTTTTGTTTTTTTAAATGTTCCTCACCACTTGACATGGTGCTGACCTCTGCTGATGATCTTACTCTGGCTTTGATCACATTACACTATTTTATAGCAAAAGGCCACAACCCATTCCTTAACAATGGTCCATTGCTAAAGTTTCAGTGCAAGTGGTTCATAAGTTGCCAAAAAAATTTAGTATGTGCAATGAAACCTGTAAGGTAGCAAGGTCATTGGGGAAGTTGGACATATGATTCACCATTTAACATATAGGGGCACTATCATAGCATGTATATATGGTATGTGTTATATTGCATTTAATTATACATTCACACACACACACACCTATATATGTATAAATAAATAAAGCTAGACTTAACTGTGACGTCTGAAAGGTAAGAAATAATTTCAAACTAAGTAGTTTTAAAGAACACAAAATGTCAGATCTAAAATTATGCTTGCTCTCAGACATGCATCACCATTGTCAAGGCAACATGTGGTTTTATGTACATGAAAAAAAGTCAAAATGAATTTTGCTGACAGGTAGATAAATCTCTGATAATTACTAAAATGATAGTGTAGCCTGTAATACAAATGCATCACAATGCATGTCTGAGCTCAAGACTGGCTTGCAGATTCTATATATATATTGTGATGAATTTGCTGTCGTCTACCAGGTTAAAGACATTATATTGTGTAGAATATTTGAATAGATCCAAACAAAAAGCCGTTCTTACAGTGAAACACGCTGGAGCGCGGTTTTATTTGAAAACAAAACAATCAGAAAAATAAACAAAACCTACCCCGTTTTCAGGTCCTAAACTAAACACTTATTTTTTCCCTCTCCAAACTAAGCAGGGACAGGCTAATTCTGCTTACCCTCAAAACAAAGTCTCCTTTTACCGTTCTCCGTTCTCCGTTCTCCATTCTCCGTTCTACATTCTCCATTCTACATTCTATGTTCTACGTTCTATGTTCTACGTTCTACGTTCTCTCGCCGTTTCGTCTCTCTTCTCTCTTCTCTCTTCTCTCTTCTCTCTTTCTCTCTTCTCTCTCAATCAACTCCTACTATCACCCACCTTGAAACACACACACGCACTCACAGCCTTTTAAACATATTTAATTGGTTTATTGAATCAACCTGGAGTTTGTTCCAACTCTAGTAACCTTTACTGGGTCCTAAAACCCCCTCCCATGTATGGTCTCTACTAAATAAGACCTACTTACCGATACAGATTTAATTATTTTAACTCTCATTTATTTATCACACCATTATCATTTAGTAGTTAATCAATTATCCCATCTTAAGTTTTAACCACAAGAACATTATATTGTTTAATTTCTTTGTTTACTCTCTAGTTAGTTTATGTTGTCTTCACATTTTATTATTTTAGTTTCCTTTGAAACTAACCGTACAACCTTTAGGCAGATGGAGTGTACATTCCTTACAGCCACGGCCTCCCAGCTGACCAATATTGTTCTGGAATGTACACTCCATCACAATATATATATTACACACTTCAATGGAAAGATTCCATGCATTCTAAATACACTTGAGCTGGAGGAATATAATCCCTGATATATGCCCTTAGAATCTTTGTAACCACATCAAATGTCGTTTTAAAGTAAATGTCACCCTTTTTAATAAGATGTCAATAGAGGAATGTCTAAATCAAAACATCCCGGAAAATACGAGCACCTCTGTGATGTGTACAGTTGCTGTTAGTACAGAGAGAAGTACTGTCGGACAAACTGAAGTGGTTTCTTCAAGCTCTTCCGAAGGTCACACTGCTTCTGCTGTCCAAGTACTAGGCAACTTTCCTGGAAGCATTTTTAATAACTGCTCAATATCTGGAAATATTCAAGTTAATAACTAAAGAAAATCTAAAAATTCTGTTAAAATTATTAAAAATTATAGTTAGTTGTGCTGTAGCATTGAAGTATAGAAGCAATAAGACCCCCCACAGAGGGCATTACCAGGCATTATACACTGGGTCTCAGGCCCCATTACCCAAACAGTCGTACAATGCCTGGTAATGCCCTCTGTGTCGGGTCTTACTGCTTACATATTTACATGAAAACCAAAAAAAGGAAGTTTCTACTGCTTGACATACTGGCACCAGATGTGGCCAAATCTGGTGACAAAGGAACTAGATCATCAAGTAGCAAGAAGCCGTGTGCTGGATAAGAAGCCGACAGGGGTAACAACGACAAGTGTAAAGCTTTTTTCACTACAGCAATGGCTGTTGATAAGAATTTGTCCAAAAAAGATAATTGTGGCACGTGTGGGAGAAGTAAGAAGCGAAAATCCTTTTAACAATCTGGGCTGACTCTGAAATCCATAAACAGTTAATTGGTGCTGTGTGGAATATACAAGTGTTGAAAAAAAAATAGCCAAAGTCCTTGGCGAACATTAATTCAGTTAAAAACCTGGACAGAATACAAGCAAAAGTCAAAGACTCCAACAATCTGAGTGGGAACAGTCGGAAAACATTTTCGTTTTATGAACAAATGGACAGTGGTTTAGGTTGCCGGCCTGTGAACCAGCTGCACGGTCTCCTGGACAATTGGATCTTGAGAAGGCTGTCTAAAATCATATAGTAGAGAAAAAATAAAAAGTGATGGACGTTCTTGTAACATCCATTGCTCAGGCATTTTATTTTTTTGTCTTCTGAATGTTGTACTCTTTTTTCTTTAAAACAGCACAATACTATCCTACAATCCATTTGGAAAAATAATGTGAAACCCATAAAAATTATGTGAGGCCCAATGGGCCCTATTTTGAAGCAAGTACAACAACAAGAGTACATTTTGTAAGAGGAACAAAGGAATTGTAATAGTAAAAAACTAGATGAAAAAATTACAGTAGCTGCAGGTAGAAGATAGTAAAATGTTGCCTTTGTACTTGTGTTTAACTTGGGTTTCCTGTTATGACTAACCGCACAAGCACTGGATGAAGTAGGGTTGGGTATTTAGCCCTGCATATTATACAACAGTTTTGAACATCTCATTCTGCAACCCCATTTATAATATCTTCACATTTAGAATTTAAGTTTACATTAAATTGCTCTGTATCATAAAACAAAAATAACAATACAATGGAAAATAAAGTGAAGCATCGGTAATCGTGTCCACCTCCACCAGGGAAGCTAAACGTGATTTTTTTATTTTTTTTTGTATGTGTGTGTGAATTTTTGTATTACTGGGACATGAGGTCACTTAGATTAAACACATGGCCTTTCAGCATATAATGCGTACCAGTCGTAAAGAGCTACATTTTTCAGTTTCACCAGTGATCTTCTTTGTATAGAAGAGCTTTAAATGCTACCATCCTTTGACTGCCTTTGAAGGCTTGATGGTAACTTGGATGTCTTCCAAGTCAATGCCCTGTTCAAACACTCTGTATGACAAATAGCTTAAGCTTTGTTTAAATTACAACATTTGGGTATATTGCCTTTACATATGCATATTTCATTATCAACGCAGGCTGCAATGCTGTGCTTGTAACAACATTCTGTGAACATTTTATTGTTTTTCTGTTAAGGCCTACTTTCCCTGAACCATGACATACAGTGAAGTGGGTAAAGTCACCACAGTCACTGCCTTTGGGACTTAACAAAAATAAACAGCTGCAATATACAGTTGTTACTGTGATGCACTGCAAAACCCCATGGAGTGATTTTAAAGTTATATGAGCAATGTTCGTAACATTTAAATTAAAACCGCACTCTTGACTTGTTTTAACGCACGATATAGAAGGGTCATTCTACCAGTAGTGCCCTTTTCACCTTGTAAAAAACATTGAAAAGCAACATGTGTTTTTTCAATAAACTTTTATTCAAAAAACAACATTTAAAACTTACCAAAAAACATTTTTACTGAGCTTAACGGCAGAACACCTGTGAATAACAAGCCTGGTCAACTATTTTACGGACATCACAGTAACAATTTGACAAAGTGTTCAAGCTGTTTAAAATTTGAAATAAAACAGTTTAAAATGCAGTTGAACTATAAAATAAATGTTGTCAAATAACTTTAGTTTAAATAATATAAAATAATATTGCAGAATCTACAAACTGCAGTTTGAAGCACTTACATTTGTATAGAAAAGTGTTAGATATCAGTATAATTTCCACAAAATATTTGGGTTGGATCATTCTCTTCCCTTTTTTCTGTCAATCAACAAAGCAAGTAATGTTATTATTAATTAACATAGCTGACATCAGGATAACATACCGTATTTGACAAAGTAACATAATTGACGGGACAAGCAGTGGAATGGCTATTTTGTTTTCATGTCTTCACATTTATAAAAGGTGTAGTCATCACAAATATCATTGTGATACATCTTTTGCCTTCAGATGAGTTGCAGTAAACATAATTTAGTCATAACATTGTTTCAAGCTAAATCCGAGAAAATAAGCCAAGAGTTATTTGATTTTACAATTACTATACAACAAAGATGCTACAGTAAAATTAGCAATATATGTGCTTTTAATTAGTGAATTGTATTATTTTTACAGATT
This sequence comes from Polyodon spathula, assembly GCF_017654505.1. Taxonomy (NCBI): domain Eukaryota; kingdom Metazoa; phylum Chordata; class Actinopteri; order Acipenseriformes; family Polyodontidae; genus Polyodon; species Polyodon spathula. The sequence goes on along the minus strand of NC_054548.1, from coordinate 16,902,906 downwards.
ATTATTTTTATCATGTAAATCACAATTGGGAGCGGCTGTACTTTAATCTGATGTCTTATTATTAGGACTGTTCCAATTTAACATATTAATCAGACTGATTAATCAACTAAAGAGTTGATCACAGTTATTCTCCGTTTCAGTTGAAGAAGGTCTTGGGAGTTTAACCAATGGTAATGTCAAAGATCTGGCCTGGCTTTGCAGTACAATCATTACTGAGCAGAGGCAGGACATAAATATGCTAGAGTAAGTGGTGTAAGAACAGCTGACAGAGGCATCATAGTCGATTTAGTTACAAATCAATTTTCGAGAAGAATTTTCTCAGAAAAATTAGAGGTGTATACCACAAATATCTGAAACGCCACAGGAAGGGAAGGGATATACTCACCACTTCCAAAATTTTAATTATTAAAGGTATCAATGGCTTACCAGTAGCTGTCAATTAAAAAAAGAACACTGCTGAAACTATCTTTTTGTTCTATACAGAAAAGGCGATATTGAACAAAACCGATTACAGCAATCTAGGATGTCTAATAAAGTCAACACAAAAACATGAGTATTCTCAAAGTCACTTGCAAGCCACTGTAACACTCAAAACTTTTGGATGAGCAGAAGTGTAGCTATACAATACATCACAATGAGCAAGTAAGAAAAAAACATGAGGCTCCTAAGCTTTTGATTGATTCTGTTTACCTTGGCAAGCAACAACTGGCTTTCAGGGGGCACGATGAAGACACCAATTCCTCAAATGGAGGTAATTATGTGGAATGACTTTCTCTGATGTTAAGCAATCAATGTCAATAGCCACAGTATTCTTGGGTACCTCTTAAAAGTTTCAGAGCAACTTAAAGGGTAAATAAGGACCTTTTTATTATGTTCCTATGTGTTGCTACAACAGTTTACGAAAGGTGTGTGTATTGTTTTAATATTAATTTTTTTTATTTTTTATATTTTGACCATTTTCTTAACATTAGAGCCACCACGGTAGTCATTTTGATGGGTTAGGATTTAAAATGTAAACGAATCTGCGTTTGTGAATCCAATACAGTTGTCCTTTTTTCTTTCGTTATTGTCTTTCTTGCTTTTTTTTTAATGGACAACCAGATTGCATTGACAGTACGCAGATTCCTTTACATTTTAAAACTCATTAATCCCGCGGCAGTTCTCGTCCCCTGCATTCCCTGCCTCAAGATGGCTTCACATGTACCCGCAAGGACCTCTCAGAACTACATTTCCCATCATCCTCTTGCTCACTGATAAATCCATCTCAGTTACATATATGAGTAGGAGGATGATGGGAAATGTGTTTCTGAGAGGTCCCTGTGGGTATCGTTATTTTTAATATTACTACTAAATTATTTACTGGTCACATTTATGTTATTCAGCTCATAACTTTACCAAGCACTTTTTACAAAATTATTATTACTAAACTAATCATGACATATTGCTCATGCAAAATCATTTTTGGGATTTAAATACATTGTGACGCTTGTATCTCTATTTGTGTTTCATTTATTTCAGTTTATTAATGTTCCAAAAAACGCCATGCCTATGTTGAACAATCCCAGTCCCAGTTTACATGCAAGATGTTCCTGTGTATGCTGGTTTTAGAAAATATATCATGACAATTTTACTTTCTTGTTATCCTTTTTGAGGGTAAAATACACAGAGCACACGCTGAAGTGCCTTTCTGTACACACAGGTAAACTGATCTGACACGGAAAATGATTCAAATGTATTAGATGCGTTCCCGCACAAAGTGGGGTGTAGCCCCCTCAAGGTTTTGTTCTCTGTTATAATGGTAAAATATTATACATTTATTAGGATTTAGTGGGTTTTTTTCTTGATGGATTTAGTAAAAAGATGAATAGGGGCATTGCTAAATGTGACATTTTGCTTAAATACACATGATTTTCACTTTAAATTCTTACAGTATAATCGTAAATCTCGAAAAACTACTCACTTCTAAATCTTTTGTAGTCATTTTTGTATTACTTTAGTATAAATACATGTTAATTTGGATTCATATGTTGTTTTTTTCTGACTTTATGTGAACGAAAAGACACACATTTGCCCGTTTTCCCATTGAAATAGTGATATTTTGAAATATCACTGTTCTGGTCACAAAAGCAAAGTTTGTGGGGAATAATAGCCATTTTCTATACTTTTGAGGCATAAGCAATTAGGAAATAACACTTACTACCCAGGAACATAAATAAATAAATAAATTGTTACACGGTGTAATAACTATTGGATGTTTGGTTTTTATAACCCTTGACTCTTTATTTATTATTGAGTAAGTGGTGGTATTTGAATCTGCCACTGTTAGATAAATTGAATAGATCCATTGTGAGCTACAATAAATATCACAGATGTTCCCTACTTTTTTGCCCAACCCAAGTATTGGTGGTATCTGGCAGATAAGTAAGGTTCTTAAGTGCAGTTGTAATTTTAAATTTCTAAGCATTTTTTTTTTTCACTTGTTTGCTATTCGACCACTTCAGTTAAGGCTTATGTTAAACAGTTATGGTAAATAATAAAACTGATACTCGATTTTCCTAATATTTAATATATTGCCTGTTTAACTACAATATTGCAAATGCGCACATGAAACAACTCCTCTGCTGACTGTGGGGAAGTCAAGCAGGGAAGCATATTGCGCTGAGCTTTGAAGCCCATAAGAAATGCATAGTCCACTGCTTTAAAGGCTAATTTCTAAAATCTATAAAAAATATATTACGATGATGTTATTATGACATCACATCACATGTAAACATAGCCATGGTTAGGACAAGCAAAATTGCCACTAAACAAAGTGGGCAAAGTATGCTAATTGTACGCTATTGTTATCGACAGGGGGCTATAATCCCTTAAGCCACAGGCTTGAGGTAATTATAGATTTCCCGAGGGGCATTTAATGTTTCACTATGGCTGAGTCTGCAGTACATATTTAATATATGAGTCAGTCAATAAAATAAGTGAGGCAAGGTTGGATAGTACATATGATTTTATATATTGTGTTTAAATATAGCTGATACAGCATACGCAAATAAATATTGACTTATATATTGTGTTTACATATAGCTGATACAGCATAAGCAGATAAATATTTACTTATATATTTTGCTTCAATATACCTGATACAGCATAAATAAACAAATAAATAATATAAATAAATCTAAGTAATGTTTTTGAACTTCATACCATATAGTTAGCAAAGTTTTTCTCAGTCTCCATCTGGCTTGCTGACTGCTGCATAAACCAGTTTATATCCCTCCCATCATATGTGTTTCTGTCAAGTTGAATTTGTTTGAATTTCAGAAAATAAGCATCATTCTTTTGTTTGTAATTCAGTGTAAATCAGTGTTCAGCCACTTTCTCTTGTGAAGAGTGCAGGGGAGAAAGGCATTCCTTTGAAAAGGGGCGAGACTGACATTGATGTGAACCAATCACATGACAGTTGGAGACCGGTGGTGTAAGGATGTGATGGCAATACGTAAATCTATTTTTCCTCCTATGATGACGTTTTAACCAATCACGGGCCAGGATTTCCAATGACTGATTCATATAATATATATAGATATTTCCCTCATGTATCCTCAATTAGTTACTTTCAGTCAATACACAATTGCAAACATTCTAACAATACTCATTCTAATTCTCTAATTCTAAGCTATGCCTGAGGCTAATTTAAATGTAAGCAGAATAACAAATTGCCTGTTAAGCAATTCCAAAGAAGCAGACAAACTTTACATTTATCTCTGAAGGAAGAGATGGCCTTTTATGATTCAGCGTCTGAATTACTGTACCAAAACAAATAATTCATAACTAGGCTTTTACTATACATTTTTTACTATACAAAACTGATATTGGAAACTGTTTTTCAGCTTCTTTAAATTTATTATAAAAAACAAAAACACATGAAAGGGGGAGTCTTGTGTACAATGGGGTTACTGTGTATCACAAGTTGTTTCAGAGGCTTTGTTTTTCTTCAATTATGTGTCCTCACTTCAGCAATCCCCACAGCACCTCAGAAGAACTGAAGGTCAGTGGGCATCCTCTGATCTCATGACCAAGCCAATTTTCTCCTAAACACCCTGGAGCGCTACACTGGATGTTGGTGAGCTATCAGGCCCTGGAGGAATGGTCAGTCCTGCAGGTGTCTTGAGTTCTCAGAGAAACTGGCCAGTAGGGTGAGGAGAAACATGCCCTGCCAATGTGCCTGTGCCTTCCTAAACTGCAGGAGCACCAGAACCAGTATTTCAGTTTTCATTATTTATTCTCATACTATAACTATAGTATAGTAGGAGATATAGTAGGAGATACTAGGGGATATAGTAGACACTATTGGCTGTTAAAGACCAGAAAGGTAAAGAAATATGGGCAGGGTCTTGGACTTTTACATCCATTAACATGTTAAAAATAAGTTAATATAGAATAAACGTATTAGAATATATGTACACCAGGCAAAAATCACTGTAACCTAATGTGTTTAGGGAGTTAATTCTGTCTACATTAACAGTTATTCTTAAATATTTTTTTAGAAGCACATTTAGAGCTCTATAGCCAAACATATGCATAATATGCTTAGTTCAATAATTTATTAATATTGCCTTCTGTCTTCAACTTCAATGGTAAATCATACTTGGTAAATACTTGGTAAATCATAGTTTATTATTAATTAAACCTTATTTATCACATTGATGCAGTTAACTGTTTCAATGCCTATTTGATAAATAGACCACTAACTCCTCTGTTACAAGGTGCTAAATCTGATTTGATGTCCCTGCGATGAGAAGTCCCACAAAGCTCGGTTTTAGGTCCTCTTATTTTCAATTTGTATCAATTGCCTTCCTAGTGTGTGTATGGATAGTATTAATCTCTATGCAGATGATACTGTTTGCATATAGCAGTTCTTATTATTTACCTGACATAATATTCTGTTAATCGGAACAGCCATAATTAAAATTTAATTATTTGTAGCACATTTTCTTTTCTAATGTAGCCTACTTAGTACACAATTAGCAGAAAACAGAACACACACATTACAGAAATAATTAAATTGAAATAGAAAATCTGAGTGTGCTTGTTACAATTTTTTTAGATTCTCTTTTTTGTAGTCTTGTCATTCCATTTTTGATATCCAGATTTGTGTTTCTTTTTATTTGAAGGGTCCAGAGGTTTGGCAGGTTTAATTTTTGTTGGTTTAAAATCATATAATCATAAATGTCATTTTTGTGTTACGATAATAACAGACGTTGTGATAATGAGGCTCAACAAAATAATTGTCAAATGAAAGCTGATTGTTGGAAATTGGCACATTTGTATAACTGTATGTTAAGATCAGCCAATAGCTTTCGGCTTTACGAAGAACTGGGAAGGATGGAAGCAAATAGGGAGTGAAAAGAGGCGGGACAGGGAACAGGATGCAAGCAGGAAAAGAGAAAAAAAGGGGAAAACTGGAGTTTCACTGCACTTCACACATACCAACTCCTCAGTAATGTTGTTGATGCTGACACCCTGGGATCCTTCAAGAAGCTGCTTGATGAGATTCTGGGATCAATAAGCTACTAAAAACCAAACGAGCAAGATAGGCCGAATGGCCTCCTCTCATTTGTAAACTTTCTTATGTTCTTATTTTCATACAGTTTTGTTTTTTAGTTTAGCCGTAAAGGCTGATTGAGTAGGATAGCTGGTACAGACATAGTACATTTACTCATATTTGCAATTTCATTTTTGTATGTGTGGGGGGCCCTGGACACTTGCCCGGGTGCTGATGCTGGCTCTGCCCCACCCCTTTTAAGAAAATAGTCTAACTGATGTTGAAGTGTGATTGCGTTTGTATAATTGACATTGCACAACCAGGATGCAAACCTTTGCTGACTGTATGACTTACCCTGCACATCCCGTGGCCCTGCTTTTTCTAGCACGTGCATGTAGCTCTGTGAACAGGATGTGATGGTGCAGTGTACAAAGTGAATGTCCAGACAGTACTCACAGTGAAAAACATCCGTATTTAATCAATATTAAATCAGTTGCCTCTATACCAACAAGTGCATGGGGGTTGCAAGTACTGCGGGTTGCAGTCCCAAACAAAACACTCCTAACCATAATCCTAAGTAGACGAAACTATTCACTTTGATCCCAGGGAAAGTGGTGCTTGTGTCCGTGCTGTGCTTGTGCAGTGAAGGGTTTAGTGCTGACTCTGAGGCGGCAGCTCCTGGGTTCCTCACTCCTCTTTTGTAACACACAAACAAACATGTAACCACAACAATAACACTCCGGCCACGTTTTATGCTTTCAGTGCAAGGCCTGGTACTGACGTATTTGCTTCCTCTTTGAACCACAAAACTCCTCCCTTCAATCAAGCTGGCGCCATGGTTTCTCCAATGCTGTCTACCCCATTGCTGATTGCATGGGAGTCCTTTCGTTTACATGCAGCTACGCGCTCCCCCTAATACGGTCACCTTCCGGTTTCTGCCTATTTTCGAGGCTGCCCATCTAGGAGGAAGCGTACCACCAACCTTACACTGCGCCCTTTCTGGTCAGAAGGGAGGTTTACAGCTTGAATTCCTTCACTCTCTGTCACAAGCTCATATTCAGAAATCCATTTAGTGTCCTTTAATTAAAAAAAAAAAAAAAAAAAAAATCCAATCAAAATAATAATTTTAAATCGCGTCAATCACAATTAACAGGTCTGTTACTGGTAAATAATTAGACATTTCAGCAAAATAAAAAAGGTTTAGGACTTTTAACAAGCCTCTAGGGTAATATACTTATATTACTTCTAAATCAAGATCGAGATTTATTGTAGTTTTCTCTCTATGTAAAATCAGTTCACTCCTCTATCAGGAATTAACTAAACAAAGAAAACTAAACATAACCATATCCTGTAACCAATAACCATAAGTCATTAACAACTTAAAGTGAGCACAGCTGCTTGATAGATGGTCAACTAAGCATTTCATGTTTTGCATTTCAGATGTGTATAGCTGACACTGATCATCTGTTCCCAGGGCTATACATCTTTTATTTATTTTTTTACCTTCCATACTGTATCATGTCAAGTCAGGGGTGCCCGACATGGGATCCCAAAACCATATCAGCATCCATCTAGTGGAACAGTGATAGCTGTTCTTATTTCACAAAATGTCCTGGCCTTTCCTAACATTTGATCCCAAGGATCTTTGGCAGTCCAAGGCACTGATTTATTTGTCTGTTGATCACAACGGTGTTGGCGTATTTTCAACTAGTATTGTAAGACAAATATACATTAATCACATGACTAAGCTTTCAATGACTGAAAGCTCAATTTTCTTACTGGATGTAGTAATTGAGTTCCTAGATCAGTGCTCCGTCTTCTTTCACAGTCAGGATGACATTCTATTCCCGCTTAGTTGTTCACCCTTCTTGCCGTTCACTTTTATCAGATCTATAGTGTGCAAATTAATTTAGCCTTTTAGTATATTTTAGTATATCATTATATATATATATATATATATATATATATATATCTCTATATATATATATTATATATATATATATATATATATAAATATAAAATAAAGGAAAAAAAGTTTTTCAAAGGAAAATTTAAAAAAAAAACGTTATTAAGTGCTAGAACCTTGAACTGATTGACAGTTGTCACTTCCTTGAAGTGTCTTAGTCTCTCATGGAGATTTGCTGCTTTTTACATACTTCACTGAATAAAGAGTAACAGCAAAATGAATTGTGTATTACTCATTCTTGGAAAAATGACTATTCTCGTTACGAATATTTGTTTGTACTCATTGTTCGGCACTGGCCTAGTAGACTTGCTGTAACTAGATCAGTAAAATGTTCAAAAAGATGTTGTGGGATCTGACATAACTGCATCAGCTCTGTATTTATCAATGTAGTTTTGTTGGTGATGTATATTTCTACAGTAATAAACAGTATCATGTTTAATACACATTGTAGGTTATCATCCAAGAATGATATACTGTGTGAAAGTAATATAGTACTAAAGTGCACTTACATCAGTTACATGTATTTTGAGGTGTACACTATTATTCATTAGCTACAACTATTCTTTCAGTTTGTCACTGTACAATTGTGTCATGCCTTACAATAAAAAGATGTAACTCTTGGGACCTGAAAAGACATGGTGTTTATCGACCTTAGTGAAAACTGACTTTGTAATTCAACAACCAAGGACCCAAGTAGCTGAAAGCATTCAAGTGAATACACTTAAAAACAATACTGGAGAGTTTTGGAGAGTCAGCCATTGCAAACATACTACAGTACCAGCCCAGCATAAGCCTTCATTCATGTATGCAAATTATCAACCAGGGATTTGCTCCCTTAATATGCATTGGGAGAAGAGAGAATGCATACAGTCATCTTGTGCAAAGCAGACATTTGTAACCATGAGTCGCGTCCTCATTTGCATATCAACATAAAAAAGGAGAACTTCTGATGCTATATTCTTCGATTCAGAACATGTAAATATGTTTTGTTGTGTGAAAAGTGTGGGCAGGCTGGCTATTGGTCCAGAACTAAGTGCTCCGGGGGGCAGTCACACTTTGTATACCATCATAAAGAATAATATAATAGAATAGAATAATAATAGGGACTGAAATTTTGCAATTTGACAGTTGCTTTAATATTCAGATTAAGTTAAAATTTGGGGGATAGAATTGGGATTTACGGTAGGATCATGCAGGCAAAACAATATTTACATTTGCTAAATTTCATGACAATAGCATGCACAAATTGCCTGATAAAAGTATATAGCAGCATTTTTATGATTCATAACTTACTTCTCATTTGATCTCATATTGTGCACAAAATAACATATGTCACTAATCCACAATACTGCATTTCATCTTAATGTAAGAAAAATAAATGTATTTTTTTAGATTCTGAGTGATCTACTTTAAGAGAACATTCAAAGCAGGTAGATTCATAGTCCAGAGTCTGAAACAAATTGAAATCTCTTATCCATGCTGGGGAACATAGCTGATCTCAGACACCAGTGGGATTAATTTATAATGTCATCTGAAGAATACATTATAGAATAAAAGTAGCCACTGGTATTTGTGAAAGAAAAGGAGAGAGAGAGAGAGAGAGAGAGAGAGAGAGAGAGAGAGAGAGAGAGAGAGAGAGAGAGAGAGAGAGAATAATATATGCGTCAGAATATATTACCACACAATAATACGTTTCAAGTTGGTTTTGAGCCGTAATGCAGTTTTGACATTTTTGTGTATTAATATATTCTGACCCATATTATTATTTTATATATTCTTACCTGCTTTCTTAAGCTGTTTTTGTTTGGCTGAGAGTTTAGCTTTGTTTGTGTAAACTGCGACGCATGTAGAAAATGCAGTACTCATAGTTATAGTAGTACCCCGGAAAGTCGAAAGTCAGCCATCCAGAAACGGAGCTGAGTCACAATACCAGAAGTCATCGTCTTAATGCGTTTTGTGATGCGGCAATTGCGAATTAGAGGAAAAGCTACCGAAGGGGGCATGACTGAAGGTATATCAGGGGATGTGGCAAAGCAATCTGTTCTTTTGTTATGGTTGTGAAAAGACCTGTAAAGGATGTGCAAGTGAAAAATAACCATGAGTGTTTTGTGTACATTTGTAATTTATAGATAACTAGAATCCGGGAGCTGTCGCTATCAGCCAGCACCAACCCTAGGCTACCTCACTTGCACAAGGAGCACTCACTGTTGGATATATATCATTGTGTAGGGCCACTTATTTATTACATTGCTTTCAAGTAATGAACCAAATAAAAGAGCTGTTTTTCACTGTGAACTGCCTTGTGCCTGTTATTCCTGAGCACTACACCAACTCTACACCTGCGCACTGCAAACCACTTTACCATAGCCATGTACATACGTATGAACATAACTGATACCAGGACTGAGCCAGGATTGGAATCACCTGGCACTAATTCCCAATTTATCTTGTGTGGCTGTTTAAAGGCAGCCACAAGACACAACCAGTGTGCATGGCCTTGCGGAGACATATATATATATATATATTATATATATATATATATATATATATATATATATATATATATATATATATATATATATAGTGGGTGTTGTTTTTGTCTTTTGGTGGTGGTTGGCTCAAAGCTCCATTTGAGAAGAGACTACCAGGGATCTGGAAAGAGAGAAGGTACAGTGTTTGTAAGTGTTTGGTTGTTGTTTGTAACTTATACTTGAATAAGTGTTTGGTTGTTGTGACCGATAAACACCTTACCTGTCAGGTGATAGTTTAGAACTGAAAAGTTTAGTTAAGCACTCCTGGAAGGAGTTATGTTTTTGTTTTGTTTTGATTTAATAAAAGTGAGCAGAAAAGCGCTAAACTGCAAGCTCCTGTGTCTAGGTTATTTAAGGGCAACTACGTCACAATACACACACACACACACACACACACACACACACACACACACACACACACGTACCTGAATGTTGAATTAATACTGTACTACTCTGTAGATTTGTACAGGTAGCATGGTACATGTTAGTGCAAAATGGCATGCATCTTCATCACTGTATAAAGCTATAACAGCAATGTTGTCACACACAAACCCCTACACGGTGGATGCCTTGCAGCAAACACAGTCAGTAACTGTTGTATATAGTGTGTTTGTGATTACTGTAGCAAGTAGCAGCTAGCCATTCCCACCCCTAATGTTGCATCTGTGACCAATGGATTATTCACTTTCTGCAGAACATAAAGGGTCAACTCTTCAAACAACTATGTTTAGATACAAGCGCAATTTACTTTAAAAGGTTTGTAATCGCAGCAGGATTTAGTAAATGTCCATTGTCCTTAAAGCATTTTTTAAAAAGATTTTATTACCATGAAAAATGAATATTAAAGATAATTAAATCACATTTGATTTCAAACACTAAGAACCATCTTTCATCTTCAAGCATTTCATTTCTGCTTGTTAAACAGGTAAAACACCATCAGGTCCACAGCCAATAACAGTAGGCTTTTGGTGAATATTTTTAGACGACATACTGTATGCATGTCTTGTCAGAGAATATAGAAAAGGTGCTTAAGTATGCTGTTATGGAATTATTCTCTATATCAATATACAAAAGCAAGCAGCTGTATTTGAGCGTACACTGAATATAGTAATGTAATGATTACTCTTCTTACATCTCCAGCAATGGTAACATAGTGGAGGCTGCTCTTTCATTAAACGCATGCTCTGAATGTTCACTTATCACATGTTGATAGTATAACAATGGAGGGGTTGGTGGAAGCTGTATGCCTGTCTGTACCTTTATGTCACAGTAGTTTGTTTACATCTATCTAGAGAACCACATTTTCAGTTGTCATTCTTTAGCATAAGTTATGTGTGTATATGTGAGGGTAAATCGGTCTGACCATCTGTCTGTCACACTGTTTTTTTACATACTGTATATCTAGAGAACAGCTTAATCTGAATAATGAACTTTCTGAGTGTTAATGGTCGTGTTATGGGATGAATGCCTTAGGCATTCTTGTTTCATTTAGTATTTGGACTTTGCTGGATTACAATATTCAAAATTGATTGATTGATATAAAAAATAACATTTAAACCAAACCCTAGAGTCAGCATTCTTATATTAACATCAATTCTGGAGCCCAGAAGGGTTTTGTTTTTTCTTAGGAGGCAAGTCTTCATTAAAAACTCATATCTGTTATTAACCATAGTACTAGCAGTAGAAGATGACTTAATCTGAGTATGGGCCTTAGTTGGAGGAGCCTAGAGATTTTGCCTGAGAGGAGACAAAGCCTCCATTGTAAACTCATATCTGCACAGTACAGTACTAGCAATGGAAGACGGCGTGTTGATTAGGGATGGGTTGGAATACCGTTTTATCGGTTCACCGCGGTTTAGGTACATTACAGTATTAATACCGTTCCTTTTATTCTACACCGCAATTATCATAGTTCCTTTATACAATGGTTAACGCATTTTTGAACTGCATTTTTGAACTTCTGAATCAAGCGATGGTACTTGCAACGTGCCTGAGGAAGATATTTTTGTAAACTGATGTTGTATTTTGATAATGGTTTTGAAAGAAACAGTCAACGACACAGAATACACATTTCAATTGCTGCGTTCTGTTACCCAGAGCTTACTGCGCCGGCTGCTCTTGGCTGCTGTCTTTCTGACATCATACACAGCTTTTAGAAAAACACCTTCTCCAAACCGTAGCACAGCACACATTTTCAACGTGCTATATTTACATTTGTCTGGATTATCAACAGTCAGTTTCATGCAATTGATTAACATTATTGTAAAATTCTACATCACGTATCACGGATTTAGTACATTATGTTTGTTTAAATTATTTCTTTATTTATTCATTTATTTAATATAGCGTTGACAAGGCTGTTCACATGATAAAATGTCGTTCGCCTCTACTAACAAGGTGACAGCGGTAGTTTTAGTGGTTATTTGCATTACGATTAGCAGGTCACTCGTGATCTTTGCATCGTCCCTCTGGTTCACAGCCGCAGCCAGCCTCCCGCAGTAACATCTGCACAGAATCTGCACAGATTTCTGTGGGTGTTGAGTGACGTCTACAGCACATCTCCACAATTCTGTGCAGCACTGTACTATAAGAACAGGACCAATGTATCAATTAAAATTCGCACAGACCCACGACTTTTCAGACAATAGCTCTGCAATCAACTTTGGTTTCCTTTTTGCAACAGCAGCTTTCAAGTCAATCCATAACATCTCGATAGGATTCAAGTCTGGGGACTGAGATGGCCAATCCATAACTGTAATCTTTCTTTTTTTCATAGTAATACCTTTGTAGACTTCACAGAATTATCCTGCTGGAATACAAACTTCCATTCAATAAGCCTTCTAGCAATGGGTAACAAATGAGAGTGCAAAATGTATTGATATTTTGCAGTATTCATTGATCCTTCTACAATATAAAGTGCATGAGGAAGAAAAACAAGCCCATACCATCACAGAACCTCTATCATATTTAATACTGGGTATGATGAATATTTCTTTAAATTCTTCTTCTTTGTTCCTCCAAAAATACTGTTGCTTTCTTAGTGAAAAAAAGCTATATTTTGGATTCGTCTAACCATATAATGTGGTTGAAGAAATCACCAGGCTTCCTCAAATATTCAATGGAAAACTCCAATTGCTTTCTTTTGTGTATTCTTTTTGACAAAGGTTTGCATCTTGGTTTTCGCCCATGGACATTCATCTTGTTAAGGTATTGTTGAAACCGCAGACAGCTGGTAGTTTGTTTATTATTAAACATTGAAAAGATAAGACTAGTTCAGTGATTGTAGATCCCACCAAGTTTTCGTACACTGTGTTGCATGTACTCCGTGTGCTACCATTGTTGGTCGTGTTATGTGAGCTGTTCAGTGTGTTTATATGTAAATAAATCCTGTTCATCTGTGGGGTGTATCAACTTCAACCTTCGTCTCGATTTCCTGCCTATCACTCAGCAACGAATGCATACACCCACCCATGGCAGACGGCTACCCTGTCACAAGCACTAATAGCACTGTATCTTTCTAATCAAGGGATTTAGGGAATTTCCCTAATACAAGCTGAATCTCAAAACAATAATTGTGTGAATATAGTAACTGTTACAGCTGTGTATAATGATATTTTAAACAGGATTAATTTATCCAATGTTTTACATCTCCACCCTTGCTCTGGTCCCACTACAGTCGATACATGATGGATTACTGTCGTTTCTTGAAGGAAATCCCAGCCATGATCAGCACTCGTTGATTTCCTTGTTTTTAGCTTGTCATGCTGGTTAGGGAGACTTGATGCTGGTTGAGGAGCTGAATAAGCTGGTTCTAAAGTCTGTTTTCATCATTTTGTTGTCTACGTTGCTTTTCTGTAAGCCCTGTGTGGAATTGTATATAGCATTTTAGGTGTGAGCAATAGAGGTGGGAAGAACGAGCAAACAAATCATAAGTAATTTGTTTTAAAAATTAATCATTTTTCTGTATATTATCTGATGGTAAATAATTCTACATTCAATTTAGAAAAGAAAGCAGTGAAAGATAAATTACATAGAAATATCTTAAATGTGTGTTGCTCCAATAATACAGAATATTCAGTGTCTTCCAAAATTAACTGTATATTCCTATAATTTCTACCTGTATTCTTCTGAAAATGCTCTATTTTGAAGGACAAAAAAGGGTATTTTATTGTGAATCCATGCACTGCTTTGATAGGTCAAACAGGACTCTAGGGGTACAACTAGTACAGCAAATTAAGTTATTTCTGTCTTGCCTCAGAATCTTTGTGCAGCTGTTCTCAGGGCATTCTATCCATCTGTGGTTAGGCTAGTTGCTGTAGAGACTATTAAAAAAGGAACAGAAGGGAAATAAAACACACTCAATAGTTTACATTTTATACTTCTATCATAAACTACCATACAACTCTCTAGGTCAGGACAAAGGCTCTCAAAAAATACAACATTTGAGACCTTTTTGTTTATTTTGAATTGCTATTATGCATTTCAAAACTAAGGGACAGTTTAAATACAATATTTAACCTTCTATAACATTTAGGTTATTATTGAAGATATTTCAGCAACAGAAGGCTTTATGGTGATTAGTAGCCTAAAAGCTGCAGTAGAGCTAAAAATACAGCTAACTGCCAGTATTATCTGGACTATAGATTTACTGGTATCATGTGTGTTGCCAACTATGTAAGTTTCAGTAGAATGAAAAAGTCAGTAATTTTATGACAGAACATATGGTAACATAAACTTTAGTCATCACAGATGAATTTGAGAAGAAGTTTTGCTAATTTGTTGGACTCAGTGCTTGTACTGATTTTGTTCTTACCTCAACAACAGTGTGGGTTTAAAAGTCTGTTCTAATTAAGAAAATTCAGTATGATATTCATGAAACTATTTCTGAGAGTAATTTTATTGGATTATTGCAACTTGCTGCTCACCAACGTTACCACTTGCAAAAGTCTAGTTGGTTATATATTCTGCTGTGTCGGGTTGATGGAGCACATCACACCAGTTAAAAAAAAAAAAAAAAAAAAACATTAAAGTTATGTTGCCGCCCAGCACTAAACACTCAAAACATCTCAAATAAAATACAATTTTAATAAATGTGAAAAGTATGCATTCAAAAGTGGAAAAAAATATTGATCTTCTCCTTGCTGAAGAGGCAAAATACAGTAGACAATTACATAACCCAGGCAAACTTGGACTTTAGAGGGGAGGGGTCAACTTGAATTTTATAATAATAAAAATAATTACCAAGAAGACAGGTTCAGCTATACTTAACAGTTCTGTGAGGTCACCACTTTTAATTGATTAATTCTACGAATCTTCTAATTGAAAGTGGTTGTGGGAGTGTGGGGCAGATACATTGTTGATTAACGAATCCACAGTTTATGTCACAAATTCACAGACAACTGTTGATTCGTCAACAAAACCATAGTCAGAACAATTCAACAGAGAAGTGAACACCACTGTAATATGCAACAAGCATTTCAACAGTTAGTTAAGTATAGTTTTACACATTTCAAACCTAACACTTAGAAAGGGGCATGTGATTTCAATTTGACATTTTACATTGTTAAAGAAAAGTGATACAATTATACAGTGATTAAAAAAAAAAGAGTTTCTCAAGTACAAATTCACTGTAATTTTTATTTCACTTTTCTCTTGGACAGGTTCAGGAACAACAGCAATTTCACCATCACTTAGAAAATCTCCATCAATTACACATACCTTTTCATTTCTTTCGTTTGGACCATTGTTCAAACAAGCTTACAGCCCACTTACATTTTAGATTCGGCAAAACAATCAATTACGTCTTGTTGCTGGTTCACATTCCTTAGGTTTTTTTCATAAACATTTTTCTAATGCCACCTTTGTATTCTAGATCTAAAAGATACTTCTCACTACAATCTCCACTCACAGCAGACACTTGTGTCTATGGCAGTCGAATTTCAAACTCAAAGCGGAGCTCATGACAACATTCCTTCAATGTAAGAGACAAATATTTTAACTGTTTGAAACATAACAGAAGAACAAAAAACAAATCAAATTACCAAATTAACAATTAATTGAATCACATGCATCAAACAAACATCAATTAGGAAGAAATGTTTGAAGTTGCGTAAACAACTCAGTGGAACTTATAGTACGAGACAAAAAAAAAATATGTGTTTGAAAACGTGGATTGTGCTTTTTCACAAAATAAATCAGTGCTGTCTAATGACCTTTTTGAGAGGTGATGGTGCTGTACATGGCTACATAAATGAATGGGACAGAGTAGTTGCTGATTGTAAAAGGCTTAGTTTGAAAGATTAACATAATATCTAGTATCAATCCTAATATTTCAACATGCGCAAAAAGCCATTTGGAAGAAGAAATAGGTTATCAACAAATAAAATACATTACTTGTACCTTGGACCATATTGATATGACCATTATACAAATGCTAGCTGCTAGCTTTAAAATGTGCTTGGGAAGTAGATTCTTATTCAGGAGCAGTACTCTTTCAAGTGCTTGCTTATTTTAATGAAGCCTTTAAATATAATTAATTGTCAAAATGAAATTGTCCTTGCACGCAGGAAATGAACTACGCAAGGTAACCTGACCAAGAAGCAAACATTTTGCACAAAGTTTAGTTCATATTCTGAGGAAACAAGTAAAGCAAAAATCCAAAAATGTCTTGTAGAACTACATTAGGGTTACCAGACTTCTCGGGAAAACTGTGATAATTTTGTGTCGCGGTCATCCCGATTTTTTCATTTATTTATTTGTTTTAAGTACTAAAAAGTATCAATGTGGTCAGTAAGTTATTAACATGTATATGATTGTGTTAGCGCCTTTCAAAAATAAAATAAACAATCTTATTTATGGTAAGTGGTAATAGCGAATCTGTTTTTTTTTTTTTTTAAATCTGACTTTTTGTACATTTAACACGTTTTGAGTAGATGACAATATAAAGAAAATAATGAGTTGCTATGATCTGCAATAAATTCACCCACTGTTTAATTTTGTAACTATTATTGTGTTATCATATACTGTTATTTTAACTGCTTTAGAGTTGCTACGGCATCAGTGAATTGAAAAAAAAAAAGGAAATCTGGTAATCCTAAACTACATGGACACTGCGAGAAACTGAAGCTCTGATAGGAAATTTGATCAGACACCAAAATCCAAGACGAACTGGGAAAATCTCACAAAACTTTTCTCAAATTACTTTGTTTAATGCCTTTGTTTAAACAGTAGCAGTCCAAACCTGACACAAACACTGATAATACACTTTTAGATACTGGTACTATCTGTGAAGCATTTTGTAACAGATTAGCTAAACTTCTGTGGCGTCTTTTGTCATTAATGTGTCGATAATTAGCCAATGACACATATCGTTTTTAAAGTGTAAAATAATTAGCCAATGACACTCATCGTTTTTAAAAGGAGGAGGGTGACTGAAAATTCAGTGTTAGTAACTGTCAGTTCCTTGCTTCTGTCCTGAGGGACTGCTTCGTAAACTAGAGCATGCGACCCTCTTCCCACCACTAATAGGCAGATGCTTGAGTTGGTGGATTGTGGGATTAATCAGCTTAGGCTGAGAAAATTGAAAAAATAGACGCAGCAACACAATCTACACAATTTATGTATTGTTCCTGCATTACCCTCAATTACATCTTTACATGGCTGATGTTTATATGACTGGTACTTTTACTTTAACTTGATTTCTATATATGTAAAATAAAACCTGTTTTAGTACATTTTCAATGGTTACTTACTTGGAGAGAGTAAAATTACAACTGAGTTACTGGGAATTAGTTTAATCTCATATACTTATCTGTAGCCAATGCAATTACAGTACATTCTTAAAATAATACAAGGTACGCACATATGTTTTCAGAACCTGATTTTTTTTTTACTAGTAGTCAAAAAGACAGTGAGCTGGAGATCAAAGTTTCTTAATTGAACTGCAAATTAAACAAAAAAAAATAAATAAATATGCCATTGAATGTCTGGAAACTTTTCACCAAGGAACTAAACTCAAAGGTGAAATGTGTCTTTTGCGAGAATTTGCTAGGCTATTGTGGAAACACAACAAATTTACAGGATCACTTAGTAAGGCTCCATCCCTCTAAATATGATGGAATTAAAAAGCAAAAGGAGCCCACTCCATCAGTGACTGTTTACTTTGGCAAGAAATTGAATCCAGTGCCAGAGCAAGGGCAGTCACTGGCCTGATCGTCGATGTAATAACATAAGATATTCAACCGGTGGGTACCATCAAGGGGGCTGGATTAAAAAAGCTGATTACTAACCTTGCTCCGGGCTATGAAATGCCCTGTTGAAAGACATTCTCGAAATTAATTCAGCTGGATCATGACCGGGCAGAAGAGAAGCTCAGACAGGATTTAATTGGGTGTAACTTTGCCCATTACAACCGACATGTTTATGAGCATGGCATAGGATGCCTTTCATACAGTAACCTGCCATTACATCACTCAAGACAGAGCACTCGAGTCAGAAGTACTGGCAACAAGAACATTATATGAGAGGCACACTGCTGTGAATTTAGCGGAAGCCATCACTAAGTGCAAAATTTGGTGTCACATCAAAATGAGTTGCTTGTGTGCATGACAATGCTGCAAACTTGTGCAGGGCAGTGCCTCTGCTTACTGTAAGCGAGCAAACGGTGATACTTTCTAATGGCATGGCTAGTGTGAGTTGTGCAGGGCACAACGTTAACCTACGCATGTAGAATAGCTTGGAAGAAGTAAGAAGACCAGTCCAAACATTAGTGGCAGCAGCAAGGCAGTTGGTCGTGCATTTAAAAAAAAAAAAAAAGAAATGGCAACAAGTGCATTGAACAAAAAACAAACCAAAATGCTGACCACAGAGAGTGCGCCACTCTAGCATGTGCAAGATGGCCAAACAAGGTGGAACACAGTTTATTGCATGTTTGACCTTGTCCTTCAATTAAGATGGCCTGTCATTGCTGTTTTGCCTAACCCAGACTTAACAAATTAATGGCTGATGTGCTTTCCCTACAGCAGCTGTTACAGAGTTCCTGAGTGCAGAAAAAATAAAAGTTAAAATTCATTGTACCCAGTTGCAGCAAGAATAAAACAGAGACTTAACAAAGTATCTGATGAGAGGGGTGCACAATCCTCTACTGCTTTGCCAAGCTCGGCAGCACAGGTTTTGCAAGAGAAACTATTGCATAATTTGTCAGTTCGATTTTGCCTAGATCAACTGAATGGCCCTGCTCTTTGCTTCCTATCTTGACTGACGATTTCACAATCTGGACTTTCTGTCTAATATCTAATGCAGTGTTTTCAGCTCTGATGTAATCACACAAACAACCCCCAGGGAAGGCTTAATCAGACAAGAGATGGCAATTTACTCCTCGAAAATCCCATTGGGCATTAATGATGACCCCCTGCTTTAGTGGAAAAACAATTAAGCACACTTTCCCAACCTGGCATCCTTGGCACAGCACAAACTGAGTATTTCTGCAACTTCTGTGACAAGCGAGTGAGTGTTCAGCAAAGCAGGAGTGGTAGTCAACAAATTCAGTTCTTCTTTGAAACCGGAAAATGTGGATGCCATAGTCTTTCTCAAATGTACTGGACTTGTATGTAGTTAAATTGTTCTTTTTCATATTTATATTTGTTTCAAACCCAGCTGTCACAACATTTATATTCAGTATTTAGTGAGGAATCTATATATATATATATATATATATATATATATATATATATATATATATATATATATATATATATATATATATATATATGCACACACACACACACACACAGAAGTGTTAAGATTAAGAGTTGGTTAGAATATAATTAAACGTATGCATAGGCTTTTTTTTTGAGTCATAAATAAAACAATGCATCAATGCATCAATAGTTTAAAAAATGCCATCATCCCAGCTCTAATTTTAATAAAGACTGTACTTCTTTAACATTGCATAGGATCTCACCATATTGAGAATAAGAATATAGGGAACAAGTGCAGTGTCAAAAGAAATGTTTTGTAAATTGTGCATCGATAGCATTTTACAAATCAGTGCAAAATATATTCTGTTTTTTCTATTGATTGAGTATGCATTATTATTAATTTATTTATTTTTATATATTTAGCTTCCTCTTACTTTTAGAGCTGCTTTGTAATTCAAGTCAAAGTACAATACCTTAACACAGAGTATATCTACAGATGTGTCAAAGTGCTCCAAATCACAGAAACCCTCAACACTGATATTTCTGTTTCCACTTACATAATGCAAGGTGCAATGTAATGTGGTCCTACCCACAAATAAGTGCATTCTTTAATGTAGTGGCCTCTCAGTGTAAAATGACCACTCGTTTTGGATTGATACTATGCTGCACAGGTACAATACCGGCAGGGTTCATCTTCAAAATCTTTGTGTCCTGTAGTGCTATCTGGGATAAAGGCTGCTATTAGCAGAAATTAATTGGCTGTTTACAGCTGAAGGGATACATGTAAATGTGTGTTAAATCTCAACATCGTTATTCCTATCTTTTCTTCTATACTATCCTATTTTTGAAGCAACAGACAACATCTACAGAGAAAAACAGCTATTTTTTAATGAACCCAGAATCCAGCCTTCTATCTGGGTATAAATTACTTTTGACGCTATTTGTTATGAATACATTTTCTGTTAAGCAAATCATCTTTTTGAGAGATATTTCTTAAACTAACATCCTAAACCTAACTGCAGCACGTGCTCAGTGGAAGTTGCCCCACTGCTGAAATCAGGCTTCTTATCACTAGGATCAACAGGTGACACAAAGGTTAAACTAGAACTCTGCTGTCTTTCAAATAGGTGTTATTCAAAGACAAGGAGAATTGACAAACAGGCATTAATGAATGTAAATCTATTGGTGAACTGTAAAGTGTTGACTTAAAATCATTTGGAACCTAAACCAGGTTTAAGTGTATCCATGCATATCCAAGGAAAAGAGCAGCCTGAGCAATTTATATGAAATACAAAAGAAAAAGCTGCTTCATTATAATGCTAAGCACTGTGTAGCAATGACCTTTGCAATGTCTACTCTAAGAAAGCATGTGCGATTGCTAAATTATAGAGTAGTGTTGGAATTATTCTAAAGAAGTGTTCTGCTTAGGGCTAGTGCAGTAATATCCAAGTTAAAAGGGCTTATTAAAAATTGCTCGATAAACCCTTTCTCACACAGCTTCCTACACCTTGTGCAGATATGATAAGCTATTTTTAAAATTTCTGTTCAATTTAAGAGACAAGTCATTTTTTTGTTTGTTTTAAGCCTGAGCACCACAATTCACAACATTTTGCATATTATTTCCCCTTATTTGAAATCAGTCCAAGTGAGACATAAAGCTGAATGTATGCCACAGCTGTAATTCTAGGTAAAACCGAATTAAGGTATATAAGTGTTTTGTCAAAATGTTTTTGAACTTTAACTTTACTTGAAAGAGTTAATATACCGTACAGCAACATGTCATTTTAAACTTGCGCCATTGAATAGCTAACAATACAAAATATGGCAACTAATGACACATTCCCAGTTTCCACTGCCCAGTGCAACCCAATTTTGCAACCCTACTCTTGTTAAGCATCGTCTACATTTGCAAGTAATTATTATACCTTACACCACTGGGGATGCATAGGGATATAATGGAATGGGGGTATGCACATACGTACACACTTCACATATACAGTATGAATGAATGTCACACTTTGGCCTTTCAAATATATCTACTGCAGGTAACTGCTTGTGACAAAACTTGCTGTGGACCTTTTTATGAGAAATAATGGAGTACCATTTTCCTTCGACCCAAATTTCTCACCCTCAATTTGAGGAAAAAATAAAACATCAAATAAATATGTATTTACAAAGATACAACCTCAATTGCGAGTATGGAGGCAGTTTGTGGCCGCCTGCTATCATACAGAGCATTACAGTTATGTGCTGCTTCTCATTTCCAGTCGTGATTACTTACACCTGTTTTTCTTCCAATTTGTGAACCGTGGTATTGCTTGGCATAACGAAAAATAAAGGGGTCAGATCAACATTTTCAATCTGTCAAAGCTGTCAAAGCTCGTACTGTTTGAAAAGGCATCTCTTTGAATTCCTCAGGAAATTAATGACACTTATTTCAAAATGGCTGCCATGTATGATTCAAGATTGGGCAGTAACGTTTTGTTTAGTCTTTTCTCGGCAGTAAGTCAAATTGCTGTTTATGTACTCAGGTAGTCACGTCTTTTGTTGCCAATTTTAATACACGCATCACTATACTGTACTTGAATTTAAGACTCAGGATATTTTTGAGAAGGAGAAAATGGTTAAAAAATATTGTCTTAAATTCAAAGAAATACGGTATATCATAATCTAACAGGGGTGTGAAGGCCACCTGTCTGTCAAACTGTTTTACTGGTATATTGTTACCTATACCAGTATGGTATCTAGACAACCAATTCAAAATTAAGAATGCCAGAATCTGGATTATATGGAAAAGCTATTGTTCAGTTGTGAAGGTTTGTCTTGATATTCTTTAGTGCAAGGTATTGACAGTATGAGAATGTTGTGGTATATGGAGCATGTCTTTAGATTTCTTCATGTTCAGACAGTGGATGTAGGTCATGATAATCTACTTTATCTTTTTATTGATATATCTGATTATGTATTTTTAGTTTATGTTTCCAAGACGTCTGATTAAAAAATAATAAATTTGCCCTAAGAAAGAGAGATTATGTAGTTAGTGTGCCAGCACCTAAGGGAAGCTACATAGTGAGGCCTGACATAATTTAGCTTTACTGACAAAAAAATAAAAGCTGAAAATACAGTTGCTTCATAGACTACTTGAATTTGGTTTTTTTTGTTTTTGTTTTTTTTTTTTTTTTACAAAAGGGTGATGGCTTCACTTCAAAACTCAAAAACAGTGCAGAATGACCCCACTTTAAAACATACACTTTGAAGTTATGATACATAACTTTTTTTTATTATTATTATTATTTACAGAACCGTCAAGAGGGCCTGGATTTTGTAACTGTCCAGATATGCAGTTCAGGTGTGTTTGACAGTGTAATGGGAACTGCAGGGGCAGTTACCTGCTACACAGTCAGGTCACTGGAGCCTGCAAGTGTCTGGAAGGGGATTGAGCATCAGACTTTATGCTCCCTTCGGACACCACCTGAATTTACATCACAGATTTTCAATATGTTTGCTGCCAGCATGATGTGACCTTCATGATTGCCTCAATCCAGCCTCTAATAGAAGCTGTGAATAGGTTTTAGCTTTTCTTTACCAGGGTAGATCTTAACATGCTATTCTCAAAAAAATACCCATTTGCGTCATTGCTGGTGTTTACAGCATGCTTAATAATACAATACAATATGTTCCGTGGTACAGTTCAGCACCACAGAAAATACATATTGTATTCATGAGGTTTAAAATAAAAATTGCAGATTTTGAATAAAAATGCAGAGCTTCTTCTTCCAGCTAGAATTCCTCGCTTTCTAAATATGTTGTTTAATATGTAAAAAAACAAAATATGGATCTCTTTTGGGTTTCTTTCATTGTTTTTGTTATACATATACTGTGAAAAGTTTGTATAAAAATAACCTAAATTCAATATATTTCAGTCATCGATGTCACCATATAATTATTTTACCAGAATAGAATTACAGTCCTCCTTAAGAAGTTTTGCTACATTTTGTTGATACTTAGACCATTATTAAATTTGTACCTTTTATTTAATCGATGTGCCTGTTTGCTTTGCTATTAGCATCAATATCCCTTCCACTACAACACCACTAGAAATCATTCATATAGGAACGATGATGTAATGGTGATGTTAGACGCCCATTTTAAGCAACTAAAGGCTCAAACAACCAATCAGAAATGGTTTTACTTGCTTTCAAAATTAAAGTTAGATAGAGAGAAAGCTGGATGAGTGAATACAAGCTAACCAGAAATCATTCTAAATCATCCAAAATGTTTAGAAACCCAAAATATTAACTGTAGTAAAATATTCACAGAATAAACTTCAGGGATTACTCTCCAATCAAAATGCATTTCACTAAAGCCCAAGACCAATAGAGATACCTTTTATTATGATGTGTAACATGATTACTGTATATATCAGAAGTGGCCAATCCTGGACCTGGAGCTCCACAATCATGCAGGTTTTCTGGATCTCTTTAACCACCCAGCTACTTATCCTACAATTTCCACATGGAGCACAAGCAAATCCAAATGTGTCACTCCCATGAGAATAGCTTGCATGGTGTTATATGTGCATCTGTAAAGTTTAACACATCTTTTTGACGTGCTCCAGTAAATAAATAAGCAGACTATATGGTACAACAGTCTGCAGTTTTGTTTTTCGCTGGCAGATGGCAACAGTCCCTGAGAAATGTATTTGACAGACTGGCCCGTCCATAGATAGCACAACTGGGAGTAAAAAATGGATGCCAGCTAGCTACAATGAATGAGATGAGGGAATTTATTCCTTTGTTGATGTTACAAGGGGTTGTAGGGAACCAATTTATTCTGGTGATGACGTACACTTCACAGATAATACTGCATATAACCAGAAACTGTGAAAGGTAGTTTCCCACATCAATCACCCTGTATGACGTGATTGAAAATTTGCGATGTAAGTTTTCTGATGTATATGTAATAGATAATAAAGACGATAGGATTGATGAGAGTCTGAAGGGTGTCTGCTTTGAAATCTGTAGCACAACAAAGAATTTCCAAAAAAATATATTACTTTTTGTTGCACTGTTGTTATAATGTTGCAATTCTAAAAACATTAATATGTTATTTATACTTATATAGATATACTTATGTTGTCCTATTAGTGCAGAAAATGTAACAAAATGTTTCACTGTACATGGAGTGATCATGTTACAATATACATCATGTAACCCTACATATTGAGCTTTTTTCAGTTTGTCAGACAAACAAAGCAAGAGGTTGTCACACACATTAGATATCAGCCATCTTATCAAAATGCACTTACTAAGAACCAACAGTTGTATTAAGTTATAAGCAATATAACTTGCATTTCAATTAATTACCTTTACCTTAATCTGTGGTATGTTTAAACTTATTTCTTTATCTCAGATACATCAGCTTGTCCGTTTTGCAAGTGTTTTCATAGTGGTTTTTTCATAGTTCTAAATTTATAAAGACTTTGTTACTTTAATTCTAATAAAAAACATTTATAACAGCCCCCCTCAACATTTAATTCCCCATTTTACCAAGTTGCAGGTTACCCATGATCCTGTGCGGTATTCAACCAATTTGCATAGCGCCCCCATACACGTCACAAGTACATGGGACAATACTATGGGGTATGCAAGAAATGCAACCACAGGCTTCTCAGTCTGCTGATAGAAAAATATTCATGTATTTACTGAAGCATGAAAGGACATCATAACTCACTTGAAAAGTGATGACTGACTGGCACAACAAAATGTGAAAAAAGTTCAAGGGGGTGTAACTTTCTATAGGCACTGTATATACTATTTTAAAAACCATGTTTATTCAAGAATTGCATATTTACAAAACAAACCAGGCAAAATTAAGCATGTTTGCATTAATGCGAATGTTTATTGCTAATCATGGCCATGCAGTTGCTTTAAGTGAATGTACTTTTGTTTCAAACACCACAGAGGAAGGATGGCTATTTTTAAAAAATGTAGTGCTAGAGGTGCAAAACAAATACATCCCAAAAGTAGACTAATCAGTCTAAAACAAAATGGTTTAATAAATTAATTTTAAAAAATATTCAGAGAAAAAGGCACTTTATAGAGCGTTTAAAGGGACCAAGAACAAAGTCCACAGATAGAGTATTTGCAACTGAAGAGCAAGTCAAAAAGGAAGTTAGAGAAGCCAAGAGAGATAGAAATGAACCTTGCCAGGGGGGGCTAATACCAATTCCAGAAAGTTTTTCCAATGTTATAACAGCAAAAGAGCATTCAAGGAGGAAGTAAAATGTCTAAGAGATATAAATGGCAACATCATACATGAAGAGAAAAATAGCAAATATATTAAATGATTACTTTTCACAAGTTGTTACAAAGGCAGATATGGACAAAATGCCTACATGTCGACCTCTTTCTATCCAGTTTTAAATAACCTTAGCATAACAGAGGCAGAAGTGTTAAAGGGACTAGGAGCTCTTAAAATAAACAAATCCCCTGGGCTGGATGACATCCTCCTAATAGTACTGAAGGAAATGAAACATTCTCTTGAGACAGGGGTTGTAAATGCAATTCTGATCCACAAAAAAGGAGACAAAACCGAACCAGTTAAATACAGACCAATAAGCCTGACTTCTATTATATGTAAATGTATGGAAACTATAATAAGATCCACAATGGAAAATGACCTATATGGTAACAGTATCCTAGGAGACAGTCAGCATGGTTTTAGGAAAGGGAGATGATTTTTGTTTGAGGATGCAACATCGTCATTGGATAATTTCAAAGCATATGCCATGGTTTATTTAGATTTCTATAAAGCTTTTGACAAAGTCCTGCATAAATTAGAGGAGAAACCTAAAAATGGTGCGAGGTAACCAGTGGTGTACCATAGGGATCAGTAAGTATTAGGTCCTCTGCTCTTCCTAATCTACATTCATGACTTAGATTCTAGTATATTAAGCAAACTTGTTAAATTTACGTGTTAAGTTCTGGTCACCATATTGCTGCTCTAAAAAGAGTGCAAAGAGCTTCCAGAATTATTTCTAGTTTAAAGGCACATATGTAGACAGGCTAAAAGAATTGAATCTATTCAGTCTTGAACAAAGAAGATTACGCAGCGATCTGATTCAAGAATTCTAAATTCTAAAAGGTATTGACAATGTCGACCCAGGGGACTTTTTCAACCTGAAAAAAGAAACAAGGACCAGGGGTCACAAATGGAGATTAGATAAAGGGGCATTCAGAACAGAAAATAGGAGTCACTTTTTTACACAGAGAATTGTGTGAGTCTGGAACCAACTCCCTAGTAATGTTGTTGAAACTGACACCCTGGAATCCTTCAAGAAGCTGACTGATGAGTTTCTGGGATCAGTAAGCTACTAACAACCAAATGAGCAAAATAGGCTGAATGGTCTTCTCTAATTTGTAAAATTTCTTAAGTTCTACTGTCTGTCATTTGACAGATGGTGATATGTTTGACAGATGGTGATATGTTCATACACTGTCACAACAGTGATTAGGGAAGGGTCACAGAGAGAGCTATTTTTGTTGCCAGCCAATCCCCAGTGGTGAAATGAGCTGCCTCACTATCATCATTTTTCTGAGAAGTCCAGACTCTTCTATGGGTTTAGTCATTTCATTAGCTGAAATTTATGATTGTGTGCATTAATTCCTACATTCAGTAGCAGTGGTTTAGCTCATAACACCCAAGGACCACCTTACATTATTTTCCTTCATGTTGGTTTGTATCTACTACAATATGCCTTGCTTTTGTAATAATGTTTAAGCTGCTCAATGTGTAACTCTACTATGTACAGCAGCACTGTAGAAAGTAGCTTGTAAGTAGGAGAGGTGTGGAATTATTCATGTTATCTTTTAAAATCCCTTTAATAATACATCTCCAAACTAGGTATATTACGTGCATAAATTGTTCAGTGAAGCTATTTCTTTAGGGCAGCAGTCAGGCAACCTTTCTTTTCTAATTCACATTACAATGATAAAATGTACTGTATGTAAAATCCCTGGTGTTTTTCACAGTACCAAAAAAACTCCACAGTACAGTAGTACCAGTAGGCCAACATAAAGTAATATTATGAGTAGGAGTTAGACATGTGATCGAGATTACCACTATAGAAACAACCCATAATAGTACTTAGTTGAATATGTTGCTGCTGGCTTCGCACATCTCAAGAACCATTTTTTTCCAAGTAAAACAATGATACTACTGTAGAGTTTTTAACTTTTTTTCTGTTATTGACACTCCTCTGTTAAATTCCAACAGGACCTAGGATTAAATGGGAAAACATGGGTTATTTGCTTTAAATAGTATCAGTTCTGTGTCCTGTGCTGTTGATAAGCCACATCAAGAAGATTTTCCAGGTTGGATCATTCATCCTTTTGATACCAGACCATATGCTGTGTTGCAAAATAAATAGCTGCCTCGTTATCTGATGCCCTTGAGTTGTTCTCGGAGGAACCAGAGGTATTTCAACTTAAAAACTGAAATAGTTCAAACAGTGACAATCTGGTATAGTAGAAAACTGTCAACATTAATTGCAGTCCAGTGGGCAAAAAAGAAGCAATGTCACTTGTGATGAAATGTACACAAGTAAAATCAATGCCAACTAAGGGTTGTGTATGTGAAACCACAGAGTTACCTATACTAGTATACTGTAGATGGGGTACTTTTCTTGGATTAAGGGGTACCCATTATATTAAATTCAGTTGTTATTTATGGCCATATTCAATTAGCTTTTTGCCATAAGCAAAAGGAAATATGTATATAAAAGCAGTACATATAAACAGTTGACCTCTTTTCCTGCAGTCTACTTTAGTATTGGAGGTGAGAATTTAGCCTGACTGGTCTCAGCTTGACCTCCTCTAGCACATGTGAGGCACTTCCTATGGGTCCCCAGCCAAGAATGTCAACTCTGAAATTTAACTGGAATGTGGCTGTGCCTTAATTAAGTGAACCACTGTGGAACCCTACATTTGAAACATTTTGCACGGTTGTCTTTATACAGTAGCGCATTTGTACTGGTATGATTACTGGCAAGTACAGGTTGAATACAACCTATGATACTGGTATGCCAAAATATGATTTTATTTGGTCGGTGTAGTTATTACAAGTCTATTTAGGCATTGAATATTTATTTTCTGTAATGATCAGAGTACAACGTATAAATAAGGAATACCCTTAAAATTGTTACCAATATTGACGCAATAACACAAATGTCTTCTTTGGCAATAGTCCATTGCCAGCTTTTTTGGCAATGGTGAAAATCTGTGATTTATGGCTGTGTTGTTTTCCGATGTCTTGACTTAAACCCATTCTATTTTATGCATCTGTAGTAGGGACAAAGTCTCCTGTTGTATGAAATGACTGATAACTCAGATTGGAAGCAATTCAAGAAGTTTATTACAATGCGTGCAAGGGAAGAGAAGCAGTTACATGAACAAACCGCAGCAGTAACAGGAACACACTCTCTCTTAGCTTTAAGACGAGGTGACCCAATACTTATACATGTTTAGCAGAGCAACATTGAGCAGACTAATACATCACTACACTCTCACACAAATGCAGCAACCTTGAACACATTCTTTCCCTAATCTTTTGCAAGTACAGTTGCATCAAAAGCAAAACAAAGTCACTCTGCACTAGAACATTTTGAGCAAAAGCAATCATCTTGCACTAGAATGTTCTGCCTCAAAAACGTCACCAATCCTCCTTAACCCTGCAAGTGCCAACTTGGGTATTGGCTGCCACTTCACATCCTTTTTGTTTGTAGATGTTTGCGAGAGGGCACTGTTTAAGGTTGGTGGTATGCTTCCTCCTAGAAGGGCAGATTCGACAGTAGGCAGAAACCGTTTGATGACCATATTAGGGGGAGTGCATAGCTGCTCATACACAGAAGGACTCCGTTGCAATCAGCTGTATTTACAGTATAATTGTAAATCTCGAAAAACTACTCACTTCTAAATCTTTTGTAGTCATCTTTGTATTACTTTAGTACAAATACATGTTAATTTGGATTCATATGTTATTTTTTCTGACTTTATGTGAACGAAAAGACACACATTTGCCCATTTTCCCATTGGAAATAGTGATATTTTGAAATATCACTGTCCTGGTCACAAAAACAAAGTTTGTGGGGAATAATAGCCATTTTCTATACTTTTGAGGCATAAGCAATTAGGAAATAACACTTACTACCCAGGAACAATTTTTTATTTTATTTTTTTTGTTACACAGTGTTATTTATTATTTGTGGTACTTTATTAAATATGGATATTTTTCCAGAGATTACTGTTTGGACATTGCCTTTGTATACCACACCACTCATATCCTTGTCACAATGTGCCATTATGATTAAATATCATCTATTTATCATAGTTTTGTTTTTTTGTTTCTTGGGTTCTCTAAAAAATTGAATCAGAAGATGGGGAAGTTACTTTTAAAAAGTAATCCATTACATTTACAAGTAGTTAAAGTAATGTATTACCTTGGAAAAATGTAACTTCAGTAGTTGCAGTTACAGGTAGTTACTTATCAGGAACAGTTTACATTTTCCAGATACATTTTTAATTTAGTTTGGTCAGGCTGCAGCTTGAAATATTATTTGAATATATATATATATCTTTCAGTTTTGTAAAACATTTGCTTAAAAGATTAGGATTAATCTTGAATTCCCTTTGGTATTTCTGTAATTTTATTTTTACACTATCAATATTTTTTAAATCTTGAATTCCTTATTTTCAAGGTAATATTGTATATACCTGTACACCCACCCCTCGTTACATTTCTCCCTCGCTATTCTGCGGATTCGGCTATATTGCGGTGCTCGAGTTGGCTCCCAAGTTTTACAGTCTATATTGCGTATGCCTTAGCTGCAATATACATAGACAATTTCATTTAGAATTATTGTTTGTTTTATTTTGCAGAATAACACAAAGCAAATTAAATAACTACTTGCTGAAGTGGTTTTTATTTTAGCCAACAAGGTGTTCACTTGTTGCAGCAATACACTAGCAAAAGTCACAGGGCAATGATGTTGGCTCCCTAGCAACAAGTATTAAATGTTGAGAATGGGATTATTTCAATGCAGCTGGTTTGGGCATTTGAGGAAGGAGAGAAAGACTGAAGCTGATGAGAAGAAATTACCCTTCGCAGTACGAATTAAAACGGTGGTCTGCTTTTTATACAAAAAATGAGAAAAAGCGGGTTGTGTACAAGACTTATACTGGACCCTGACACATATCATAAAATGAGGGCATGGTTCTGTAGTATTTGTTATTAGCCTATTTGTTATTCTATGGGTCTCTCGCTATATCGTGGCCCTCGATACATAGCAGATTTGTATTGGACCCCGACACTCGCGATATATCAGTGGGTTGTGTATTTGTTTATATGGCTATATGAGAGAACCCCAGTGTAGGGAGGGTTACTGGCAGTCCTGATTACCGTGCTTAGAGCACTGTAGTCAAACTGGAAAATTCTGTTTTGTTATTTTTTTTTTTTTTTTTAATTCTAAAAAAGGTAATCCAAATACATCAATTTTCCACTTTATACCTCATTACACCCTACATTTAATACAACAGGTGTAGCTTGAAACTAGTTAAAAAAAACAAAAAACATGTACCAGTCAAACCAGGGTCATATGTTGACGTTGCCATTTCTAGACACCTGTAAAGAAATATATGCTGCACATATTTTTATTAAATATATTTAATGGTTGTTGTGGTTATACAGAATTAAACTACTGTAAGTCAATAGTATTAT
Organism: Polyodon spathula; assembly: GCF_017654505.1. NCBI lineage: Eukaryota > Metazoa > Chordata > Actinopteri > Acipenseriformes > Polyodontidae > Polyodon > Polyodon spathula. The sequence goes on along the minus strand of NC_054548.1, from coordinate 16,871,397 downwards.
TATTATTTTTATTTATGTATTTATTTTACTGTACATCAACCCTACTGTACTGTCTGTGCTAAACTATACTTCTCGGCCCTGTCAGAAGACCCTCCCTCAGTCTAAGCAGCACATTACAGGTTCCTGAAGAACAGCCGAGCAGCTGGAAGAGATACTGTAAGATAATTATTTAGCCGATTAAGCACATCAGCCTGAGAACAATGTAAGCAGTTTCCTTTTATTCAATATGTATGGTATAGAATGTCCCACTTTACATACTAACCAGTACAAGAAATGAAATTGCTTCTTAACTGCATAATACTTTCCAGTGTTTCCATTTCCAGAGCTCTCTGTCTAAACTGCTCAAGGGCAGACATTTCTGTTTTGCACTTGATCACAGCTGCTTGTTCAAGCAACTCACCTTTCTTTAAGAAATGAAAACCAAGGCTTTAAAATTTGAAAAACACAAGAAACACATCACTGTCCCTAAATATAGCTTTTTTTTTTTTTTTTTTTTTTTTCCCAGCATCTTATATATCTAGCCCATTTTGCAACTCTTATGTTTATTTTCTCAGATCCTCTCATGCTTCTTCACAACAGTTAAGGTGAGATATTGGAATCATACCAAGGTGCCTTCATAGTTTGTTAGCTGTTTACTTAACACATATTGCAATGGCAAACAGACTGCCCTATACACTATGCATTGACAACAAACATTTCAAATGTACACTTTTGTTTAGTTCACAGAGATAGGGGAGGTTCTGCACACACAGCTGTGCCAGCGGTTGCTTAAGAGGTATGTAAGGTATGTAAGAGGTAAGATGTATGTGTGCTTACCTGATATAACTGCTGTGCATCGTATATTTAATGGTACACATTATATCATAAAGGGTTATCATGACATACTAAGTTTTTTTTGTTTTTTTTTTTTTTTTTCACAATGTTACTTTAGGTGTTCCATAGCTTTTGCTCTACTGCAAATCTGAAAAAAAAGAAAAAAAACTACAAACGTTTTGCAGATCAAATTAGCAGCAAGAAGCAACCCACAAAATCTGAGTTGTTTATTGTTATTATTATTATTCTTACAGTATTCTTTTTACTGTATGTATAGATATAAGTATTTAATGCAAACTTTGCACTGAAGCAAAAAAAAAAAAAAAAAAAAAAAAAAAAAAAAAAAAAAAGTAAATTCACAGTAAACGCATGGAGAAAGTATCCCGCACAATTACTATACAAGGCAATCGTTTATAATCTCAGTTAGTATTGGTAATATTCCGGTCTGGTTATTCCGGTAACTTGTTGAACAAATATAGTAAATTAAATATGAGCGTCTTAAATATTTTTTGATATTAACTATTATTGATATCCTTATAAAATCGATAAAGCACTTGCTTTTTCCTGTATGTATAATAAGTAACTAATAAGGTATATTACATTTTAGACTATATTTGAAATCTTTAGCGTCTGTATTATAACAAAAAAAAAAAAAAAAAAACTGAAATAGTAGTGTCCAAATTGATCACTGTATTTTTACTTAACAAATTCTCACCGTTTCTATTTTCCAAATCAATACTTTATCACTACAGTATTACTGCGCTTTCTAACCAACAAGAATGAAATGTAACCCAAATTTTGTGATAGAAACCGGAGCGACTGAGGTATTTCACAGCCACTCTCTACGGCAATAAGATTCCAATGTTAAAATATACAATATGTAAAGTACTGAGAAAACAGACATCGGAATTGGTATTGAGAAATTTCACAATGAAAACAAAAATATACTTATTACACTTCCTTTACTACCGGTTCTGCGTTCTCCTTTCTGCCCCATAATGCATTGCAAATGCTGTCTCAGTTAATTGCCGTTTCCGTTGGGTCCTAAAGACCAACTTTTATGTTTCACAAATACATTATTGAGAAATACATGATTTAGTACTGCGGCAATGTGAGGAGGGCATTTCGTCGTCATTAAAAAAGTGAGGGGGGCATGTCCCCCATATAAATTATGCCTATGACTAGAAGACAGAGGTATTATTTTGCAGAGTACAAGTTATTCATTGCAACTGAAGCATATTAATTGTATTTCATATAAGCAAGACAACTGCAAATAAACACATTTATACATAATTAACACAATGGTTTACTTGATGCCATAATTGCTACCAGTGATGTAATAGCCTATTTTCCTCAGAATCCACTTTGTACTGCACATAAAGAATGCATATAAGCCTTATCAAAAACTGTGAAATGATGTGAAAAACCTGAGCTGCGTTCAAAGAAGCCAATTAATGAATCTAATTTAGTGGTCATTGCAGCAGTGGTCATTGGCTTACTTTAATCAACACCTCTGTAAAACAATCTTAACAGAAAAAGTGTTTTATTTAATTCAGTCTCAACTCTGTTGACATGCACCAGTCTTAAACAAAAAATAGTCTCACTGGGCCACAGCATTTGCAGACCTACACATTTCTTCAATAATATTTAAAACCTGTTTCTGCACAGATGGCCTAGCTGAATCTTTTTGTTAAACATCTTAATTAACACACTAATTGCACTGTGTAACACAATTTTTGTTCCTGGGTATTAAGTGTTATTTCCTAATTGCTTATGCCTCAAAAGTATAGAAAATGGCTATTATTCCCCACAGACTTTGTTTTTGTGACCAAGACAGTGATATTTTGAAATATCACTATTTCCAATGAGAAAACGGGAGCTTTTGTGTCTTTTCGTCAGAAAAAAACAACATATGAATCAAAATTAACATGTATTTATACTAAGGTAATACAAAAATGACTACAAAAGATTTAGAAGTGAGTAGTTTTTCGAGATTTGGGATTACTGTAAATGTATAGTATAATACAGCTGCAAACTGAATGACGGGAAACCCTGTGTTGAGGTATTTTCTGACAAAAATATATTTGATCTGAGGACATCAATGGGTTCTTTGCCAGACTTCGAGAAGGATCTTATTTTGTTAGGAAAAATCAGCGCCACTATCAGCAATGACCTAATCAGCACTAATCCTGGACTAGCTAATGTTAACTGAGGTAAGGTAGTCCAAGATATGTATTTCAGAATATGCAAATACCAAGTGAAATGTAAATGTAAATAGTTCAGCTCTTTTAATTTAAAAGCATTTACATTTTTGTTTAAAAAAAAATAGCTACGAATTGTAAAAAAAAAAAAAAAAAAAAAAAAAAAAGAATTTTTCTATGTTTCAATAAATGAAAAATAAATATTTGTATCATATAATTTCTTTGTCATATTTTGCAGAAAGGTATGGGGAGTTATTGGTGAACATTTGGTGTATGTGTCAGAATTCTAACATAATGGTTGCTACGGAAATAGCTGGAAAGTAGGTGTCCCATGTTTCAACTTAATTTTCTCAAAATGGCTTCTTCTGAAGAATTTAAGAACGGTATTTTTCCATACAGGATGTTAATTAAGGTTAGGTGATTGGATTTATTGGTAAGAAATGTTTTAAATGTAGATACTTTACATACCTTTTATATAGTGACATTCCTTTTATGTATCTAATTTTGAATTTTTTTTTTTTTTCACTTTTTACTGAAAAGATTTCTCAAGCGTATTCAAATTGGTTTTGTCTTTGCCTGAGTACAGTAACAGGTAGGTAGGCAGGACCGCTGAAAACTGTACTACAGAGCAATCATGAAAATATTGGATTTCTAATGGCTGCTCTGTATGTCACTCACAGACAAAGCATAGCAACACCTTTTCTTCTAACAGCATTTTAACACAGTATGCAAATGATATACAGCACTGAATATCAGCCTTATCAAAATATCGCTTTTCTGTTTTTGCAAAGCATTGTGTTAGTTGTTATATTTCCAACAATGAATAATGGAACACAACTGAATAAATTCTCTTATATGGTATCCACGTTTTATTATAGCGACATGGTTTCAACTTCGCGTCAATGTTAAACTCTGATTTTCGATCATTAATTGCTACTATTAACTTTAACCTTGTATTCCCTGTATAATATACAGTATATATATATATATATATATATATATATATATATATATATATATATATATATATATATATATATATATAGTATACCACATTTAAGTCATACAAGGCTTCTCTGGTGTCAGTTTCACTCAGGCTGTCATTGCAGTCAATGTTTGGGAGCGGGAGCGGGAATATGCACAAAGGAAACTAATCTGCAACTTATCTGATGGATGAGTCTGGAGAAATCAATAATGCACTGTGATATATGAGTTTCAGGATTTAGGATTTAAACTTAAGTCATTTAAACATAATTTTGTTTGGTATTACTATTCCAACCCTGTTACCATCCTGGAGATAAGACTACAATGTCTTTAGCTGGCAATCGCCTGAATGATCGGTCTTGTAAGTTCATCACGTTTCTAAAACGAATTACAAATTATACTGTCTCATGGCTATATTATGACATGAATGATTGAATTTTGCATGACATGTAGCTTTGCAAGTGCATTGTCCATGATTTTATTTTTAACATGCTTTTGTAAACTGTCCCAAATAATAAAGAGTAGCAAGCAAGTGTATAGATGTTATGTACAAAAAGTCATACAGGTTTTATCCCTGGTTCTTTCTTGCTGTTACACACAGTGACAAATAACAAACGAAGATGTAAATTAGGTACGGGACCTTGTTAAAAAAAAAAAAAAAAAAAAGTGTTATGAGAAAACGTGTGTAAATCGAGTTCTAATGAGACTTGACTGTACAATTAAACCTGTGTGCGCTGACTAACAATTGATTAATATGCAATAAAGTACTAAACAATGCTACAAATAACACCAATGTCTAGTAGAGCGAGATTGAAGGTTGCGTATGAAAAGAACAATTGCTCTCAGATTTTGAAGTGGGTGCAATAAGTAATAAAGTAAATACAATTACAATAATTGCAGACATCAATGTGTATTAAAATGTGAGTAACACCCAGCAAACAAGCCTGTCTAACTGGTGGTGAGAATAAACAACAGCCTGGCATTTCAAATTTAAAGGTGCATGCAGAGTGTCATTATTGTCAACATACATACCAGTGTGTATAAAAACATGTAAGTAAACAGTTTTATTCTATGTTTTTCTTTACAGAAACAATTCAAGCTGCCAATGTGATGGACAGTGTAGCATTCAGTGATGAGGGGAGCAGTGAAAATGGCAGAGAAATTACATTTTAAAATTAAAAGGTGTTGTTGCTAAGGTTTTAAAATAAATAGTCTTACCTGTGCCACTTTCACTGCTCCCTTTATCATTGAATGCTAGCCTGCCCATCACATCTCAATATATTTTATAGAAGCCTAACTTGGATGCAGCAGAGCTATGGTTGGCATGACATTATTCTTTTGTGTCTTCAAGCTGCACCATTGAAGTTCATATAATTGACTATTTTCTTGTAAGCGTCAAACCTAAATGCTAATGACACTTTTTCAATCTAAAATACTAATGGCATTTTTTGATAGATGCAAGTGAAGGGTGAAAAAAATGTTTTACAAGATAGAATGGGATGAAATTAGATATATTTTACCGTAGAGTATGTTGCAAGGTGATTGCTGTGGCTTCATCGTCAGCCTCCAGTAATCACCTAGTAGCTGCTCATTTGCTAAATGAAGTATTTAGAAAAATGGTCTTCTTGTTAAGCTAGCACATTAAATAGTGAAGAACTCTGCCTAAAAATAGCACAAGCGACTGATTTAGAGAATCGGTATCTGAAGCATTCCAGTGGAGAGGTGCCTTTATTTATTTGTAGGGGGAAAGACAGATCCTTCAAGGTATTGGAGGTGTGTGTGTGTGTGTGTGTGTGTGTGTGTGTGTGTTTGTGTGTGTGCGTGTGTGTGAGGTGGATAATTATGATACCCCTCTCATACACAATGACAGAAATATCTCTGGGGAATTGACAGTGTTGTTAAATGAAATGGTGATAATAATGAGCCTCAAAGTTACGGAAAGTGAACTATATGTCATTTTTTATGAATGTTGTTGAATATTTAATTGATGTTAAAGCCCTTTAGCTGGAATGTTAGGAATCAACTTTCTACATTATTTAACACATACTAACTCTGGCATCCCATAGGGCATACTGTAATTCCTAAATCATCCAGAATTAAATGGGCATTCAGAAATCTGCTAAAAAGGATTAATTATTAATTGTTATTGGGACACTTGGTTAAAACTCAAGGGTTTATCCTTGAGTGGTTTTTTTCTCAATAAACAAATAAAGTAAATGAACAAATGCAAAACAATTTTCTATAAAAAAAAAGGATGAAAAGGCTACTATAGTATATTGTTTTCTCATACTGTTGTTGAGTGAGGATCTATATTTGTTCCTTCCAGGACTTATTGGTATGAGGCACAGTGACCCACCATTGTCTCTTAACCCCTGATTATGACCATAATTTCATTGCTTGGTTTAGCTGTCTTGTACAGTATGTGTTTGATAAATGTACACAATTATATACAAAATCTACATTAGGATTAAAACATGATATATTGTAGGTGCTACATTTGCTCTGTTAGGAATACTTGTTTGTACTTGTTAGTCGGCACACCTCTGCTTAGCTGGATAATTTAACAGATCTGCCAATGTTATTATTACAACTGAAACCCTGGTGATACCAGCAGCTGCATCTACATGTGAGGATCAACCAGACACCTATAACGGAGACCCCTGTAAATATTATTAGTAAATCGTGGTAGATTATAAACATTTGGTAACACTTTATATAAGGTGTTGCTTATTAATATATATATTTTTAAAAAATATATAATAGATGTTTAATAAATGTTATATGGTGTTAATAAAGCATTATATATGGTTTATAACCATGTAATAGCCATAGACAGAATTACATTAAACATCCCAAAGTAGAATAGGTGGCTAACCCTAACCCTATTATACTTTGGGATGTTTAAACGTAATTCTGTCTATGGTTATGGCTATAAATAGGCTTGCTACTATTCGATTACAATTTTTTTTTGCCATATTGACTAATTGATTAATAATTTGTTTTTCAGTTCAAGCAGAGTATGGGTGAAATCAATCTTTATGCTTTAAAAGAAACCCAGACTTTTTATGCCATTGAGAAATTCCTTTATCACATTCAACATGCAACAAAACCATGGTTACCGACTTTCTAATTGAAATAACATTTGGTCACAGCGTAGCTATACCTTGTAAAGCTGAAGTTTTATGCGTGCTGTTTAAAATATATATTTTTTCGGAGTAAAACAGGTTTAAAAGGCCTTGCATAGCAAAAGTACATCAGTACTGCATCTCCAGCCAAGCCCCACCCCTTGTTCGCTGTATTTTTCACCTACCTCTTTATAGACATGCATACTGATAAATACTCTCCTGATCACTTGTTTTATCACCAAACTCCTCAATAATCTGATCCAAGTAATTGTCATTTTATTACTATAACATCTCAAAAAGCTCTGCAAATGTCTGTGATATTCTTTGAGCGCTGGATGCAAAAGCAGTTTGTGGTGCAGGGGCTATGTGTATTGCCCAGATAGGCCCCCTTTTTTTCAGCTTCATTCAGCTCCTATCGGTTTCACTTAGCTATTGAAAGGTTTTCTCAGCTTTTTCTGGAGAAAAAATTTCTACAGACCTGTGCTTGAAAGGGTCCGACATCAGACTGGAAATCGAAAATTGTCTGACATAGAACCACAGTGAGTTAATAAGTAGCACCTTAATATAAAGTGTTAACAAACATTTTAATGTAAAGCAATTTGGGTATTGGGTATTGTGCATTGTTTTGATTTAGCTTTGTAAAAAGTAAAAAGCATACATGTGTACAGACCTCAGTTGATGCGACTGGGAAAAATCTCTTGAAACCTTTTTCTTCAATCCATGATGGCACTACCACTACCTCAGCAGCAGGCAAATCAAGATGATGTGGTTGTCATTGTAAGTTAGATCAATACTAACCTCATGGAAATATGAAAAACACAGCATGCTATAACAGTGTGATCCAAACACAGAATCATTTTCAGGGGTTTGGTTGTGTTACCCATTCAAACAGGCATTCACCCTTTTTCCAAGACATTTTTTTTTTATGTCAACATGGCAGCAATATATTGCTCCAACTACACAGAGAATGAGGCATGTTATAAAATTCCTGTTCAATCTTCAGCTTCAGGGAATTTATTGAACTGTTTCATTATTTACCTGAACAGTTGTATGCCATTACTAATTGTGGATTGTGAGGCACCCAATACACCCATCTGGAAAGAGCCACAGGCACAGGCCAAAGCAGCACTAATCATTCCTTTCTCTGATTAGCGGCACATGTTTGTGCTGTATCTTTGTGCTGGAGTATACACAGGTATGGTCTCCCTATCGTATCCGTAACAACCAAGCCCAAAGGGGGTCCGGAAGATCAAGATAGATTATGTGGCTTTAGTCTGTCTCTCTTTATCATCTACCAGGAGTGCCTGAAATGCATTGATATCTGTTGTACTATTTGACACTGCAACTGATTAAGCCTCTATATATTGTGGATACATTTGTTTCCATATTATTTGATTGATTAAGGGTGTTACATGTGCTCTTACTTTTTCTTTAAATTACCACATTGCTCCAGGACCATGAATTATTTTTATTATTTTTTTTTGTTTGCTTTATTGTGGGGTTTTATTTGTTTATACATTATAAAAATAGGCTGTTATAAATTTGTCAGATTCCATAAGTTCTTCAATAGTGGATGGAAGGTAGCACAAAATCAACCCATACCCCACAGCATCTCCCTGAAAGTGTTATCCCATCATCATAACTGGTAAAGGGAACTGTCTCATTTACTTTAATTATACTGTTTGGTTATAAATCTGCTATCTTTAAAGTGTTGGCAAAAGGGAAATGTAAGATGACTACCTTTATTGTTGTAGTTTCTGTTTGTTTAGGTACTGTTAGGGGGTGCGATTATCGGTGGGGCTCTAGTATGATCTTTTTTCATATGTGAAAAGGACCATTTCCTCATGCCTCTTATCAGCTGGTCATTTTTTATTTTTATTTTTATTTTATACATACTGTATGCAGCCACTGCCTTCTAAAAAATACTCAAGAGAGAACTCTGTATAATATTACAATACAATATTAAACTTTACTATTGAAACCTAAATGTTTCCTGACAGAAAAATAATACTTAAAATGTAGCTTAGCTAAAAAATAACTAAATAAATAAATAAAAATGCTTTTTGACCAAATTGTATCCACTATTGGGTTCAAAAGCTGTGTGTTGTGTAGCTGCATCACATTCAAGTATATGCTGACAATTTGCAATCAGAGTTTACACCATAGTAATCAAAGAACAGAGTCAGCTATGCTGAGAGTCATCAATGATCTTTTAGTAAAGGGCTGACAATGGCTGTCTGACCTTGTAGGCTATTTTAGACTTATTTGCTACCTTTGATTCCAAAGGCCATTCCATTTATCTTGACTATGATCAGATATTGGTCTTTCCAACACAGAACTGAAGTAGTTTTAATCTGAGGGCATTCTCAGTTTTGCTGAAGAGCTGAAACTTTAACTGGGAGCTGTTGGGGCAGAAGCAGAAAGGCTACAGTCCTTAGATCCATGCGGGGTGTGTGAAAATGTGTAAGCTCTTGGTGCTGTATACTCAGTAGTTCTTCGATATGATTGTGTGAGGGATGGGCTTGCATGATCTATTGCAGGGGTCACCAGCCCTGGTCCAGGAGAGATGCTGTGGCTGCTGGTTTTCATTTCAACAAATCTCTTGGTTACTTCATTGAACTAATTATTGGCTTAATTTGTCAAGATTAATAGGTGTTCCAGATCTTTAGCCACTGATGATGTAAAGACACCTATAAAACCTGCTGGATAGGGGCTCTCCAGGACCAGGGTTGGAGACCCCTGATCTATTGGGTCTTTTTAAACAGGATTTACTATTGCTCTACGTTACTTAAAAGTTTTGGTCATTTAGGATATGAAATACAGTTGCACTGAATAGCTTAAAATATTGCTGTTAAAACTAGCATTCTTTTACAGTTGTGAACATTTTTACTAACCTGGAAGAGTTTTTGTCCCATGTTTGTTTTTACCCAAATCAGAGAGACACAATTTCTTCAGGGTTACCCAGACTACCAGGCTGTACGTATTTCAAATACAAAAAAGTACATCCAGAAAAAGGACCGATTTTTGGAATTTTAGCAGACCTACGGGTCCATGGTTGATCCTTACATTTATGTGTAGCTCTGCATAGCATGATGTCACCTAGATGCAAACCAATACAATGATTCATAGATGATTTACATGCTGGTGTCAATAAAAATAACATGTTAACCAGAGACTGCCACCTTGGCAGTGAACGAGTATAGAGGGTATTACTGCCATTATGAACATTTCCTTGTATTGGATTAAATTAGGGTGCTTAAAGGGGAACCCAAACACCCATACCTATGTTCACACTAAACTACCTTTTATATCATATAAATACTATATGATGTGTCTTTTTTCAAAGTTTCAATGTAATTTAGTGATTAAATTTATATTTTCTTGAAACTTCTTTTACTTCCGCAATCTCTTACCGTGAGGTCATGACGTGAACAAATCTAATATTCTACTACTATTTGCATTGAAGACAACAATACAATCCGTGATTTACTTTTAACTTGTAGTTCGGTTTTTGCCATATAGCCACTATCAATGTGTTTTAGGTGGATGCAGCAATACAAACCAAGATGGTTTTAATCTGCATAAGTGGCCAAAGAATCCAAAAGTTGCCAGAGCTTGAACAAAATTTGTTCTGCTTACATGAGTCTGGACGAAGCTGAGCAAATTGTCACATTTGTGTTCAGCACACTTTGAGAACCATTGCTTCAACACGTCAGAGATGGCTAGATCCTTTGGTTTCCCTCACAGATTAAGAGAGGATGCTGTACCAACAACAAGAGCCAGGAAAATCAAAAATGTGTAAGCTACTCGATGCAAGAAAGCAAATGGAGACGTATGAGTTTGTCAGGCCACCTACCGATTGCACTCCATCGGATATTTTAGCTTATACGGCAGTAAATGTGTCATATGCCGAAGAAGACGGTGAAAAACAACTGAGTTTCTCATCTTTGTTGACATCATCTCCCAAAATGAAAGGATTTCTGCCAAATGTAAAGTTAGCATTTTAAAAAAATGGGAGAAATTGAGGGTACGTACATTAAGACTGTCAGTTAAGCTTCAAAATAGCAATCGATTAATTGGGCACACAAAATATAATCGTTTTAGTAAATATCGATGACTGCACCACCCTCATACATTTTTGGTGCAATCCTCTTCCTGTGACGTTATTATTTTAATATCATTGCAGTTCAGTAAAAGCTTCTGCACAACAACTGAATGTGAGGGGTAATTACTCCTGGGTAGTGTCAGGAGAAAAAAAAAACACAATATTCTCAATAAGCCTAAAGCAAGTTTAACATATTACAGGGGTGTTACTAAAATATTTATTCCAAACAGATTACAATACTTAATATGTAATCTATATAAAGTAGACATGAGTTTATGAAAAAAATATTTTTATTATTTTTTATTCAGTGACAGCTGCAGCATTATGCAATGCATCTTGTTAATTCTGTACCACCTAAACTTCACTATCTGTGAAACAGCCAATAGAGAAATCCCTGCCTAAAAATAATAATAATAATAATAATAAATAATAATAATAATAATAATAATAATAATAATAATAATAATAATAATAATACATTGATTTACTTACCACAGCATGCATACTCACTAGTTAATCCTTACTCCAAAATTGCATCACTGATCGTTTATTTATTTATTTATTTATTTTTAATGTTATTGAATATTGTTAACTATTCATTATAAACATTTCATTTTGAAACTCCAAAGCAGAGGAAACTATGTCAGTTTTCTTCAATGCACGCAATTTATTTACAGGCTGTTTGCCATGAATACAAGCCTGTCGTCCTGCTGTGGATACAAGGTGGCGCACTTTTTTGTTTTGTTTGTTTATACAGTGAATACACAGAGGGGCGTACTTACAAAGTATTTTCAAATCTGATTCGCTGGTAGGATGGGACCAGCAAATCAGATGTTAGTTAACATGAGCAGGAGAAGAAGACCATGCCCACTGCTGGTCTGGCAGAAATACTGTAAATAGCAAGGCAGGAAGTTTAGCGCAATTTCATTGATAAGCTTAAATAATATTATTAACTACAAAAATGTAATTATTAAAATGTAATTATTGAATCGATTATCCAGTACTTATATCGATGTATATAATGAGGAATGGAATCGACCAAAAAATCAATTTTTTATTTAATCATAGCAGCCCTAACGTACATTCTCTTACAAATTCTGGGCATACATATAGAATATTCCCCTTTCTCTATACATAGCTGACTTTAAAGAGTAACAAAGTAATCCTTGATCTGGGAACTTGTCTGGATGTGTTGTGTTTTGGTTTTGTGGCACCTGCAGTGGGAATGGGATATCATGTAAGCTTGTTACATAAGAGTTACACAACCACATTGTCTTTGTCGTTAACTGTTGTTTTAGAAACAGCTAAAATAATATAACCCATGGTTTTATTTAATATTTAACTTGTTTTCACGATAGTAAATGTAATAATCTAATACAAAAGTGGAAAATATGATTTACATACTCATTGGGGCATTTCTTGGAATTGTCTATGTTGTACTGTTGCCGGTACTGGTAATAAGCTGTATCCAGCACCCTGCGGTTGAGACATACTGGGTTGAAGTCTGGGTGACAGGTTATGCATGTAACCAGAGGGTCATTATTTTTATAGGTCTCTCGACTTTTGTTAATTTCCTGACAACACATGCTCTCCTTTTGTGTACCCATTGCTTGGCAATTACCACAGGAGCACCTGATATAAGGAACGTAAAATACATACCAGTGGAATTAGGCCTTTATTTTTGTTTGTGTTCAGGAATCTGTGCATGGACATTGTTGTGGTTTTGACTCAGTCTAGCGGATTTTGAAGAAACGTTCCTGAACAGCTGATTTTTTATTTATTTATTTTTTAATTATTAGCTAACTTACATTTTTTTAAAGGTATGGTACTCTGCAAAAACCTTACCAGTCAGTAAAAGATTGTCTTGATCGCTGCTATTTTCTGTTTCATCTGCCTCGCTCTCATACGGCTCCAAACGATAGGGCTGTATCAGGCCATCTGAAGATAGTTGCTCCATAAGGCTTGTACATTGTTTCTGAATATAGACACCCCAAATTTGAATCAGAGCTGCTGTCATAGTCTGTCTCTGTCCAGCACTGAAGGTGCTCACTCTATGTCATCACTGGTTAAGGTCACAGGATTTTTTGCTTGGGGCAAAAATACCAGTTTTAATAGTTTTTGAGGATGGGAATGGGTCTTTATTTTATTTTATTTTTATTCTGTCTTTAAATATGGCCCACGTGGCGTGATTAGCAGTATTTTTTTTATAAGATTTGTTTTCTGTTTGGTTTCCGCTTTAAACCAAAGACACAATTACAGAGTTTAACAGTCTAGGCTTAGCAGTGGAATAATGACTCCTTTATTGCTTTGTTTTATGTGGAATAAAAACACAGTTATGAGACAGAACCATAACTTTATAAATAGAAATTATAATGCAATTATTGTTACTGGCAGAGGTATTTCTAAACAATTAGATAAATGCCATACTTTGAAGATTTTTTCAAGGTTACTTATTAAATAATTTTTTTTATAGATGGTCAAATTGTCTTGATAGATGATTTTAAAAGGTACATTAATTTTAAATATATTTTGTGCTTTAGTATAATTAGGTTACAGTTGGTTTAAAAAACCAAACAATGTGTTATTTTGCATTACTAAAATTGTCTCATGATAAAATGACCCAATTTTTATTACATCAATTGTAGCATAAAAAGTATCCAGCTAGGTACGTCAGCCCATGGTCTACCATAAATCATGCCTGCTATGTATTCCCAGGGTGCTGATGGGCCAAAACTAACACAATCCCAAATCCCTACATAAAGACCACAGTGTAACCATGGCTTTCTGTATCAATGGGCATTTGTCCAAATTAGTTGTTTTTCCTCCTTTTTGCTGCTAAGAGTATCCAGGAAGCATTTAAGCAATATCATTGTGAATTTAATTTTTGTAGGCAACATTTTGCTTTCACTAACCTATCCTCTAGTTAGAGTTTACCATTGCAATGGGGGTTATAATTACATATTTGTTAGTCACAGTGAATCTTATGTTTTCTTCTAATGATTAAGGTAAACTTATAACCGAGTAACAGGTGGTACACCACCTTCTACCAAGTGTTTAAGTGCTGTCACTGACTACGCCACTTGAACTGAAGAGCAGCTTGTGAAAGAACCTTAAAACAAATGTATTTGAGTTATTTCAAAAATAATCATTTAGAATGACTGCAAACATGAACAGCATATTACAAAAAATACAAATACAAAAAAAAAAATGAAATTTGAAGCTTCTTGCTCTTTAAGTAAACTGTACTTTATTCTTTAGCTTCATGTTTAATTCCAAAACTAAATTGAATCACACAGCACTGAATGCACATATAATGGAAATGTAATTCATGCTCAAGTGTTGCCAAATGATATGATTTTACAAATTCCATTTATATATATATACATATATATATATATATATATATATATATATATATATATATATATATATATACACACACGTAATTACATGTAGTATATTTAAAAAACAGAAATATATTAATGATGCGAAAGCAGTGTATTCAGCCTTTTCTTCTAAGGGGATGTGTTATGCATATTCTACTTTTCATACAATATTCATAAGGTCAGGTCTTTTTTATGCAGAAGAACGGTTACAATGAGATGACTACTTTCACTGTCGTTGTTTCTCTGCAGTGTATTGTTAGTCTGTCCTTGAAATAATAACAATAATAAAAGAAAAAAAAAACTGTTGTATGTGTATTCTTTAAAAAAGCAAGACTTGGTGTTCACATTCAGTAGAATTAAATTAATGACAAGCTAACAATTGACTCATTGTTTCATGCCATGTGAAATCTGTGAGAACTGAACTAGTCATCATTATTTAGATAACGAATTATGCATTGTACAGGCTTAACAAGGCTGTTATTTTCAACAGCTGGGTGGTAACTGCATTCCTTTTTGTTCATTGTCTAGTATCTGATGAAATATGGGCCAGATGGCCACACTTGTTCTTGGTTTATTCAAAAATATTGCCTTCAAAATGTATTATTGGACAGAGGATTATCAGACACACAGTATTAATTTAAAAAGGGCCCTTGTATGTGGTGAGGGGGAGGGAGGATAACCTCCTCTTAGTATTTTCTGCAGTGATTTCTGTGGTGTTTCATTTGGATTTAAAGGATTTAAACATTTCTTATTCATGAAGGTTGACTCAGAAGTAGTATCAGGCGAATGCCAGATCCCAAAGAAGCCCTGTCTAGCTCTGCAACCATGCACATAAGCACACACAGGGCTTTCTAGTTGCACCCCTCAAAACAAACAACCACCTTAATAAACAAGGTTTAAATAAATCTCCTCAAGACTCAGGTCCCTGTAGAAAAACAACCATACAGCATGCAGTTTGATTTATATTAAAGCTGCTGAATACATCGGTCAGAGTTGAGATTGCTTTGCAAACAAGACTGAAATCCCCCAGGGCTTACTGCCATATAACAACAATATAAGCCTTCAGTACAGAACAACCTAGCAGCTAAGCCTCAGGAAGTGATGAAAAAGGTTCCTTTGAAATGTAAGTTTGCATTACTGTTTGAAACTCCCAAAGGGTAAATACTGTACATCAGTGACAGAGGAAGCTTTCTATGAATGGGGGTGTGAAGCTTCCTCTGTGCTTTTTTAGTGTTCCCACTGAAACACAATTTGTGAGTTAATATTGAAAATAATTAAGCCCCTACATAAATCGCAGTGAGATCTACAAAAAAAATGCAGCTCAATTGCGACCAAAGCACAAAAAAGTTGCAGAAATGATCTTCTAGTATTTTAATTATGATGGTTAAAAAAGCCATACAAAGTGTTTCATTTTCTTATATTTTTAATTAATAATTTATTTCTTTAAAAATGTAGTCGTCGCCAATTTTTTACCCAGGTTTTTCTCCCTAATTTGGTATGCCCAATTATTATCTGTATCCTTGGCTCACTGCTTGCAACCCCCCAGCCGACTCGAGGAATTGAGGCTGGAGCATGTGACCTCCGAAAAGTGCTCCTGCCAATCGGTCATTTTACATGCTGCGGATAGTGCTGGAGGACAACACAGATCTGGAGGCTCCACTGCAGAACCACAGGCACCCTATCAGCCACAGGGGTTGCTGCTGCGTGGTGAGCCATGGATTCCCCTGCCAACCTAAGCCCTCCCTACCTGGGCAGCACTCGGCCAATTGTGCGCTGCCCCATTTGGGAGCCCCATTTTCTTATTTTATAAAAAATACCAATCTGAAATGGTAGAAATGTTAAATAACTAGAATTATTTTTCAATGGCAATTTTTTATAAATGTATAAGTAGAAATGTTTTACAGTAAATCGCTCACACAAAATTTTAAATTCTGTAGACTGACCAGTGCATTTACAGTACTTCACAGTAAATAAATTTAGAACACAAAAGCAAGCCCAGACATGCCTGTATATTTGTCACAGAGTGACTAAAGTGGTGTCTTTTTGGATTATTGAGCATGCATGTTTTTATAAATATTTTCATGGCATGGTAGACAAGGTTATTGTGTGAATTGTATAGTTATTTTTGTTGTTTTCTTCCACTTATGATTTGATTTATTTTATTGTTATATAATTGATTTGACACATGCACAAGGAAAAGACACCCTGCAGTTATTAAACCCAGCTGGACACAATCACAAGCAACTGAGAACGTCCCAGTCCTCCCTTAGGGATTGAACAATTGAAGGTGGTACAGACTCCCATTCCAGTATAAAACAGAGACACACAGATACAAAGAAAAG
Source organism: Polyodon spathula (assembly GCF_017654505.1). Lineage (NCBI taxonomy): Eukaryota > Metazoa > Chordata > Actinopteri > Acipenseriformes > Polyodontidae > Polyodon > Polyodon spathula. The sequence continues at coordinate 16,854,441 of NC_054548.1, read as the reverse complement.
AAAAACGAGGAAGGTAGAGAGAGCAGAAAGCAGGAGAGTGACACAGCAGCAGCAGAGAGGGACGCAGCGGACACAGACAGACAGATATAACCGGGAGGAACAAAGTAGGAATTTGGATGGGGCAACCACAAGAAAAATGAAGAACCAGATGAAAAGTAAAAAGTAAAATAAAGTGGAGTAAAGACAATGCTTTTGGCAAGTGAAACTATGCACTGACGGAGAAAACACGGAAGCTGAACTGAACGAAACCTACCCAGAGAACAAGAGAGAAAGTGAAAGAGTCGAAGGTCGATCTAATCACCAACTGTGTCTGACGCAAAGGGAAACCAGGACAGCTTAAGTATCCTTTTTCTCATTGACAGTCATTGGGGATAGTTGCAATACTACAAGTTTTTAAATGTTATGATAAGAAACGCTCACCAATAGAGTGCTATTGTTAAATTGCAAGTTGAAGTGAATTATGTTGGTTATATTGTTGTATTACGTTAGTTAGACTCTCCTTGATATTTTAAAATGTCTTTAAAAGGGTTTTATTATTTTAAACTAATTTATTGATATTTTTATTGCCCAGAATTTTTAGTGTAAACCCATTTTAAATACATTTTAAATTAGTCCCTTTTGGTCTTAAATTATAATATACTGACAGTCCAGTTTTTATTATCCTTGATTCACATACAGTTGTGTTTTTACCAATATTAAATTTGTTTTTTAGTGTGAGCAGCTATAATGTTTTAAGGATACATTGATGTTGTTTTTTTTTTTTTTTTTTTTTAATTAAACCTATTATAACTTCCCGATTGTACCTAGTCTCCAACGAGACTAACTATTTTGTGTGGAATTGGTCATACAATGTCGGATGTATTTTAGGACTTATTACATATCTTGGGTTTTGTATTTGTTTTAGTTATTGCTATGCCCTAAAGGAACTATACAAAGACAATATCCCCCTCTAAAACACATCTCCCCATTCTGGAATATAATTGGGTCTGGTCAAAGGACTGGCGTTGACCTTAGGGACTCTCAAAACATATAGTTGCATGGAGCATCAGGTTGGAGGGGGCAGGCACCACATTGGACGGGTCACAAATAAAAAAATAAAAAAACATTGGACAGGTCACCAGACGTCATCCAATGGTGTAGGTTGCTATGGACTTGTTTGTTTTAAAAATAATTTTAAAAAGCATCATTGTCTTGCACTTCTCACTTCATTTAAACATAATTTCACACCAACTACACAACCATCCCTACATAACATTTTCCCTGGCAACCGTCTTGCACTTGGTCGCGAGAGTTTTTGCTTTCGGTGAAATTCGCGTGAGCGTCTGAGCTCGACTTGAAGAAGACAGACAGTAGACTTACAGAAAGGAGAGCTATGCACAATTGGTGGTGTAAAGTTTAACTTAAAAGTAAGTTTATTTGTATTGTATTTATTTTATTGTATTCTGTTAATGTTTGTAGTTGTGGTATGTTACTAGTATACAGAGACAGCCACTAAGTTGATACCATACTATTGGCAATCGACGAACTACAGCCAAATGCTATTCCAGTTCATTCAACACTACTGACAGTAGCTACTGAGTTTAATTAAAAACTGTATGTCCTACCAGTCTTTAGGATGGTCACCTACAAAATATTTGAAGGAGTTTTGTAGTTAGTGACTTTCTTTAGATTGAAATATCTGATACCTTTAACTTATGTTCCAGCATCATGGCATAATTAAATATGCAACAGCGGTTTCACCTGTTTGCATTTTGCATGTGAATTTATGAAATTCCATTCCAGCTGGAGACTAAACAATCACCTTTGTAATCATCATTGTGTCGAGTCACATCAGTTCAGCCCAAAAGTAAACGTTAGCATTAATTATACAAATATGCCCCCATAGAGTATTTTGTGACATTTCGTGAGAGAATTAACATTTTTATGAAAACGTTTTAGAATATTTGTGCAGAAGCGATGCTGCAACTAATGGTAGGGTGTCCTCCTGGCCAATGAACAACGGTAAGGGCCTATATACATCTGTTTAGAGACTTTTTTTTTTACTTTAGGGTTCACCCAATGTTAAAAATTTCGCCGGTGAGATATACTTTGACCTACTTTTACTCAGGCACGATAAGAGACAGTCCTGCTTGCTGGGCAGGGCACCATTCAAAAGACAAGGTTTGGGTCTTTCCAATGAGGTCTTATTTAGTATTTGAGCCTGTCAGTCAACCACCGTAATTTTTTCTGGGCTGTATGACAGACCTGCTTCAGTGTAGTAAACTAACATTCAGGCTAAACCCCTACAAAAGAAGAGAAATGGTGAGAACTGCCTATTTTCCCATTTATATATTAAAAAAAATAAAAAAAAATAAATCTGTCACAAGGCAGTTGTTAGGGTAGGTAGTTATGGTAGCCACAGTCAATATCTTATTGGTTATACCAGTTTTTTTTTTTTTTAATGCATTTCTATGTCTAGTAATGTAAATGGATTTTAATTATGAAACAAGTTCACTGCTTTATTTACTAAAACATTTAAATGGCAACTCTTTTCATTAGATCCTCAAATCCCCAAATATATAATAGTTAGTAAAGCAAAATGTTGCCCTGCCATTCTTTGTGATGTTCAGTGTTCTTACATTTTTTTTTTTTTTTTTTTTTTTTTTTTTTCACACGACTTCCAATTCGTTTTTTTTTTTTGTCTTAATCTGTCAGGCTTGCTGTGACCGCAATCATTAGTTTTTTTTTTTTTTTTTGTGCGTAAGCACTGGGTCAAACATCAAAGTTATATGCTATAATAGGGTTTGGTCAGGAAATAGAGGTTTTCACAGAAGGGTTAACATTTGTAATAAAATAAAAAAAAAAAGGTTTTGAAAAGTATGGAATAAGTTGAGTGGCTTTTGTCTTTTCATGAGTGAGTCACCTTGTATTAATATGTATTGGGATATGCAGCATATTAATTACACTTTGCTTTGTAGTCTGTAATTATGCTTTTTAAATAACCAATTTATTTTGAAACACTGAAATCCTATTGCATTTGAAAACTGAAGTACAAATGATGTGCAATAGACAGTGGACAATGGAACAGAGCAGAATCAGTTTCCTCATCAGATCAACATATCATGTTCTCCCATCACCACAAAACCTAAATCTCTGAGTGGGTGAGGATCCCTCATGTCCTTCATGTTCATCATCTGCAATATTAAGGCACATTTTGACAGGATGTAAGGTGTGTCTTAGCCAAAGATGGTTTACTTGGCTCCATTACCAGGTGCTGCGATGTTTGGCCTTAGCATTGGAAGACAAGCGTAACCTGACCAACAAGTTGCCACCAGTTCCATCAAAGCATTGCACACAAAAGACAATATTCCTCCATCCAGGACAGCAACCACCAAGAAAAGGTGTTAAAACCAAGCCTCACCCAGGACATCTGGAAGCTGCTAGAAACTGGAAAATGCTGGAAGATGTTAGTCAACAGCTTATTTTTCCACCTGAGATAGCCACCAGTAACCTTCGACCAGACATTGTCTTGTGGTCTGGATCAGCACGCCTTGATCATCTGGTTGAGTTAACAGTGCCATGAAAGGATGTTGTGGATGAGGCGTATGAGAAGAAGTGGAACTGCAAGGACGGAGAGTCCAGGTTCATTCAGGTAAGGTGGGTTGTGGAGAATTTATGGCACATCCTACAACCCAGTTTCTCAGAGATGTAGGTTCAGTAGTCAAGAGTTGCGTTGCACAGTGAAGAACTTATCTGAAGTTAACTTAGCAGAAAGGAGCAGCAACTGGCTGTGGTTGAGATGGAAAGATTATTGCTGGGAATCTCAAGCACAATAGAAAGAATGCAATGCTGATATACGAATAAGTAAGCTGGTCTGAGTTGAGTGGGGGACGGAGGAGGGTGATGCAGGGACGCCAGGATCAATGTCGAGCCCTCTTGAGGTGTCGTGGGCTTGTCGACAAAACACAGATGACGGAAGGTGCCCACTTGAAGACCCAGAGATATACCCTAAATAGCTCAATCCAGATGGTTGTCATGCTGATGCGGTGGGGAGACTCCACTGTGGTTGATCCCCGGAGCCAGCGTCACAGCCATTGTGTGTGCTGATGTGCTGGGGAGGTAAAATAAGCTGATCCCTGGAGCTAGCATTACACTTTAGCTATTAACATCAGGCAGAAGGATATCTACATCATCAGATGGAAAGAAACGCAAATGGATGGAGACGCAATTGGAGCACACTAGTTTACTGTAAAGCTAAATTTTAGTTGGTGCTTATCTTGGAGAGAGCCGAGCTCAAATCGTCATGTAGTTTGAACATCTACTCGCAAGTAATGGAAATCTGTGGCTGCCTCATCCAAGCCTGTGGAGCTCGAACAAGCTTCAGAAGGTATTGTCCTTCAATCCCTGTGCCTTCCAATTAAAGGACGACTTCTTTGCCATATGGAGTATAGTGGTATGTCCAAGTTGTTTTATATTATCTACTATGTGTGTTGTGTGAGACAAGAACCAAAAGTCACCAATTGAATAGCACATCTTACACTGCAAAAATCAAGGCATAGGCAAAGTAAGCTACATTTTCAAGAACTGTGGTGTAAACCTTGGTTTTATTGTTAAAATATGCCTACAAAATTTTAACATCAGAAAGAGTAAGGAAAACTCCATCCACTATTTGTGCTTATGCAATTTCACACAGTGCAATTATGTAAGAAATAGGAAGCAAGTGTTTTTGCACTGTAGGAATTTAATTAGCTTCCCAGACCCATAAAATAAGTAGATAAAAATGTTTTAACACATTGAAAAAAAAAAAAAAAAAAAGTATAATGTTAATTTATTTCAATTGACTGAGGTCTGGTAATTGGGCTGATCTTGAAAGCTGTACCTAAAGATTGCTTACAATGCATCATGGGTAGGTACTGAAGATCAAATAGGAGACTGCACATAACTGCATTGGCACGGACATAAATTCAGTACAGTGTACTTGGCCCTCAACGGAAGTACAGTACAACATTATTTTTGAATATGCAATACGATATGAAGCACCAATGTGATTCTGTATCCCAACTATAGTGTTGTTGTGTAGTACCCCCATAGAGACACAGGGGTCTACATATTACAAATATATATATATATATATATATATATATATATATATATATATATATAATATATTTATATTATTACAAAAATGATCATTATTATTCTTTTATTATTATTATTATTATTATTATTATTATTATTATTATTATTATTATTATTATTATTATGTGTTTATTTAGCAGACGCCTTTATCCAAGGCGACTTACAGAGACTAGGGTGTGTGAACTATGCATCAGCTGCAGAGTCTACAACGACATCTCACCCGAAAGACGGAGCACAGGGAGGTTAAGTGACTTGCTCAAGATCACAGTGAGTCAGTGATTGAGCCAGGATCTGAACCGGGAATCTTCTTGTTACAAGCGCTTTTCTTTTACCACCAGACCACAACATCCTTTTATAGTGTATATTTTATTAAAATCTAATATTACTGATCATTTTTAAAATGTATGGCTTCACAAATAAAGTGCATAACTGGCACAAGACTTGCATGGGAAACAATACAATTAAATTCAGATAGATGACTAATATTTGCCAAAGGACTACTGTATGTAAATAACTCTCACACAATGTATATTGTGTAAACCAAAAAAAACCAAAAAAAAAAAAAAAACAGATCAATTCTGCAGTCGACTGGCATATTGAGGCCAAACATTTTGCCCTTCTCCTTTGATGTAGCTCATGTCCTGTATTCATCTCCTCCTTCCATCTCATTTGTAACAGCAGACATCAATGGATTGGTTTGGTGCTCTGAGGAAGGCCGGGTCTTTGTGTTGCAGCAGGCTGATCTATGAGCTGCCAGCTGCATGACGAGAATAATTCATTCCTGACATTGACTTCAACACTGCCATTCAGTATTAATGAAACAGCACAGAAACAAGCAGTCTCTTAATGATCTTTGTAAAGGCTATGGGACAACATAAGGAAGTTAAAACAGTTAATACATACGCTCTTTTTCATGTACTTACAATGTTGCTGAGTATGCATGTGTACGTCAGAGAAAAGTATGTAATATATGTGTGTTATTGCATAATCACGTTGAGTGGTGCAACCATTTATATTGTCAATTTACAAAGCGTTTTACTCCTAATCTGTAATTTACTATTTTGTTACATTACATTACAGTCTTCATGCAGGATGGTGGCAATCTGCATATTGGTAACCAGGTGATATGTAGCTTGCAGAAGCACTTTCAGGACAGAACCATTTCCTTGTGAATGGTCACCTCGTTTTTTTTTTGTTTTTTGTTTTTTAAATGAGGCTGAGTAGCCCAGTGGAGCTCTCAATATGGTTTCTTTTAAAAATATTCATTCACCAAAGTTGTCATCTAAAATAAACACATTTCAGAAGGTTTTCTTGTTGTCAAAAAACAGTCTCCATCTGTATTCCTGTTTTCTAAAAAGTAATAGTTCCCCCTTCCTATGATTTAATAAGCAGTTCCTTCTTTTATTCTTTCACTTAAAAAAACAGTGATTAGACAAACATGGATTGACATTTGATAGTGCAGTTGCAGTTATACTGTGATTAAACAATCAATTTTTATTGTGTTTGTTTTTTCTCTAAAACTGTATTTTCTAAATAACAAGGGGAGAACACTACGGGCATTATTTCAAATGCGCTTGGAGTTTAATGTTTGAGGTCACTACTGTATCCTCCTAAATTGCTTACCACCTCCCCATTACAAATGAGGCCACGGTCTCAATGGGTCAACTTCCTGCATAAATAATAAATAATAAATACAGAAATAATGAATCAGTGACGTGTATCTCATAAATGTCATTTCATTTTTAATAAAGTTTGTGTTTCACTTGATCCCCATTTTTAACACCCAATTAATTGCTTCGCAGATTGAGCAGCATCTTCAAAATCTGTTCGGGAGCTGTGCATTAGCTCAAAGCACGTTTCACAATTTGATTACATTGCTTCACTCAGAGATCGAAGAAGCTTTGTTCTTTGCTTGTTTGGTATTTTTCATTTCGCAATTTGAGCAAAATAATTTGTCCAAAGACCGGAATAACTTTTCATTTTGTTTGTGAATGCTCAAATCGTGAAATAGTTATTTTTATCGGTGATTGACCGAATCCTGACTCTGAGTGTAACATATATCAATACACAGTAGTACTGTACATTTATTAGGAATATATACATTTTGCTGAATTTACAGCTGCTGTTTATTTGGACTGATTGTGCAAAACCTTCTTGTGAATTTCACATTGTTGCAAAATGTTGTTACGGTCTGTTTCTAAGGACTTACTGTAGCCGTAAATAATGTAAAAGGTTAAAACATAAACGTGTCCGTTTATGAAAGCTCGACTTCTGAACATGTGCAGTATAGTAACTTTGGACTTTATTCTTTGAGCTTTTGAACTACTCTTATTTATCATTTTTTGCAGTCATTAAGTATATTATGCTTTATTCGATAAAGCTGGTTTATTACTACATGCATCATTAAAATGAATGCACTTCAGAGGCAGCAGGTGCCTCGTTGGTTCTTATGGCATTAAATTGTTGTTATTTATATTACTAACTGAACAGATGGGCAGAATCACGTGCAACTATGGCCTTGTTCAGTCGCACCCATTCTGTTTGTGGGTCCTACAATAAGTCTAGTAGTGCAGCCAATAAAGAGAAGGGGAAGTAAGGTACTGGATTGAAAAAGCTAAGAAGTTCTTTATCACAGTATGATTATGTGAATTAGCTGTGCTGCACATAATGGGAATAAACTGACAAGCCTGATTCTTCTTAGTAATGGCCCAAAATCACAACATTTTTTTTTTTATTTTTTAGCAAGAACTAAGGACAAAAAAAAAAAAAGTTTTGTAATATTAATAGCCAATTAGAAAAATGCATAGAACATTATTTACAACATGGTTAGCACTTTCAAGCATTGCACCAGTGCTGAGGGGGATATTTTTGAGTGCCAACAGGAGTTCTGAGAAGATATTTTTACAATGGGATTGAAAATGGAACTCTCCTGTTGAGCAAGGCTTATAAAATCAATATGTTTTTGTACAGTCAGTAAATCTAAGGATATAGACCTATAAAAAACATGACAATAAGGAAAGAAGTACAAATCACTTATTTCGATAACAACATTTTAGGTTTGCAAGCAATCACTTATTATAGCTTAAATACAATAAGCAACAATGACAGCACAGCTATTAATAATAAGGGTAATATGTTCTAGAAGGAATTATATACCAATTCTAACTGTTACTTGCTTGATTTTGGACTTAGGGCCAGACCAAATCAAACCCTGATCACTCAAGCAAAAGAGTGTTTATCCCGAAACCAAAACTAGCCATTTCCAATCTGTGAAAGAGGCGTAGAGAAGTTTGCAGAAGTAGGAGGGACCGCTGAAAGAAACATGAAAACAGCTGTTGACCAATCCCCAGCCGGTACCTGTGACATTTTGAAGGGGTGGAAACAAGATGGTAACATGCAAAAAGACAGGCAAAGACAGCCAGGGCAGAAAAAATTATAAAAAAAAAAAAAAAAAAAAAAAAATCTGTGTTGTACTGCTCTTTCGTTTGAATATCAGTTATGCTATTACATACAACTATGACTAATAATAATAATAATAATAATAATAATAATAATAATAATAATAATATAATAATAATAATAATATTATGCTTTTATTTTTATTGTGTAAAATATTGAAAAATACTGATGCTAGTTTGAAAGAAAACACAACCACACACACACACACACACACACACACACACACACACACACACACACTTGCCAATTCCCTTGTTTCTATGACATTTGCATCATCCTGCTGCATTGTTCTGTCACTGTTATGGAAGCGTGCCACATTGTTTTCATGAATTTTGTAAAAATCCATTGTGTTAGCACCTTGCAATGCCAGCATCCTTATGCCCGACTGGAAGTGGAAGAGAAGAATAATTTCAATTAAAAAGAGGAAACTGTTCAATGTATATCCGGCACCGAATGCTGGTAATTAGTATAGTACACACACATACACACACACACACACACACACACACACACACACACACACACACATACAGACACACTGATTTTATGAACTGTTAACATAACTTTCATGAAGTATTTAATCTAAGAGCTGTTTCTGCATCCAGCGCGCAAAGAATATCACAGACATTTGCAGAGCTTTTTGAGATGTTACAGTAATAAAATAATGACTAGATTCACATTATTGATGAGTTTGGTGATAAAACGAGTGATCTGGAGAGGATTTATCGGTATGCACGTCTATAAAGAGGTATGTAAAAAATAAGGCAAACAAAGGGTGGAGCTTGGCTGGAGATACAGTACTGAGTGTCCTTTTGTGATTCACTGCCTTTTAAACCTGTTTTACGCTGAAAAGAAAAATTTAAGCAGCGTGTGTGAAAATAAATTGGACCTGACGCGTCTGACAAGCTCTGAATAAATGGACTGCAAAGGGTTAATTACTTCATCTTGATGCTGAGACAGGCTACCATTATAGGTATTACATAATTTTGTTATCTACACGGATTTATACGTTTCGAGGGTACCTCTTGGCATGCTGACACGGTACAGCCAAAATAAAATTTGTGCTCCCTTGTACTGCAACAGTGGGCGTGTTCTTACATGCCAGGAATTTGAGCTTCATTTAATGTTTCTGTGTAGGCCTACATGTTAAAGTACTTTATGAAATGTTAAAAACTAAATGCTAATATATTTAAAGTGGTTAAAACATTCATATGGTCTTTATTAGTATTTAGTATTAGTTTGTTTGCCTTTGCTAGCCATAAGTTTGGTTGAAATTCAATGTAATGGTGCACTGTGCCTTTAAGAAATGAATAATTTGAATAGAAGTAGGTGATGTCACAGACGACGTGCGAGTATGTCCATGTACTTAAAAAAAAAAAAAAATACAGTAATTGTAGCTTACTACAAAGAAATAAAAGAATATATCTAAAAAGCTTGACCATCACTGAAAGTGACACTGCTCCACGTAAAGCTCTCTGTGAGTAGAAAATAGTTTATTGTTTGTATGTATTGAAGAAATAATACGTATTGCTTTATGAAATATTTAACTCGAACTATAAAAAAAAAAAAAAAAAAAAATAGGCTAAAGAAGAAAACGCTCAGTTTCGTTTAAGGGGCAACAAACACAACATATATTATGATAATAATAGGACTAATACATATAATATAATATAGATAATAATTCCAGCTATTTACTGCAGTCTCAGTTCTTGCTATGAGTACTTTTTAGCTGTTATGGGCTGATGTAAGAAGGTAATTGATACAGATAGTACATTAGAAAATTATATTAATCAAAAACACCCCAGGCCCATTATAAGTGACCTATAATCTTGCCATCAATGTAACATTCCAGGGATCTGAAATCCACAACTATGCAAGTTGATTAGTTAACACACCTTTTGCCTCACTAACATAAGGCATTTCTAGCTAATTTACATACATCATTGACTACTCCACAACAGAACCACAGAACACTGATTTTAATGAGTGTTGGGTGCTGACACTTGTTTCTTGTGGTGTTTTCTGTTTCAGTCATTACACACTGCTGACTATTAGAATACTCAAAAGTTTAAAACACCACTGTGACATCAACTGAGAAACTTTCAGTAGTTCAGCTGCCCCAGATCATGACCCTCCCCCTAGTGAATGTAAGAATTACTACTTTCTCAAAATGCTGTGTTTCTCAGTTTTCCCTGAGTCCGCAGTCAGTCGAGTTCCAACTCACTCTATCTTATATCTCTTACTGTATCACCTTTAGGTATGCATATGGTTTTGTTTGGATTACTCACCACCTCTTTTGCTGCAATAAGAACATATGAAAATCTATGAATGAGAGGAGGCCATAGGCCCATCTAAGCAAGTTCGTGAGATGATGGGTCCTTGTTGAATTGTGTGTAATTTTTTGTTTTTGTTTTAGACATGATTCATTCAGGGTTAGTGCAATGACAGTATTAAAAGTATTACAACAAAAGACAAACAGATACCAAGTACGTACCTAGGCATATAAATGAATATTTAAAAAAAAAAAATCACAAAAAAACCCAACAAACTGGAAGTCTAAAATGGCTTATTAAAGGTACAACAAATTCAAGTGAGAGCATACGATGCTGTGTAAGCAAATCAGTGTTTACCAGAATCTGTTTTGATTATAGTGAGTAAGAGAACGATGCCAAATTTTCCTAAAACAGCAGCCTTCACTAGTAATGGACAGTCTGAGATTTTACATTTTTGAACAAAATATTAAGGAAATTACATGATTACTCAAGTCAAGAATAGGTCAGGTAAAATATATCAAAAGGGAAATCTAGCATAAAGCTGACTAACCACCTGTCACAACATTTCTCACCATTAGACAGAGCTGTTTCGTTGGCACCCATGTAACAGTAATGCTACAATTCAATATATGAAACACAGTTTGTTTACAACCACATAGGGTAGACATAGTTGTTTATGTGTGGTGTCCAATAATTTTGGAAAATGATACACACACACATATGCACACCTTAGTTTCAAGGATTAATTGCCAGACTATTGCACTTGATAATACTGAAAAAAAATGGTAACAGTCAATTAATTATACACAAAATATGCACCCTCCAAACCAGCGCTACACCTTTCATAAAGTTTTATAGATGTATTATATGTACATCACTTTCAGTATTCATTATTATTATATAAGGCTGAGGATTTTTCAACCCATCAGCAGTGTATCAAACTCTATTTAATTACATCTCTAAAACAGACCAACATCCTGTACAACGAATACATATGCATATGTATAAAGATAAAGGATGTCCCATAGGTCAGGTATTATGCATAACAGGGTGTGTTTGACAACCTGAAATCTTGATGCATTTAAATAGGATTTTTTTTTTCCCTTTGATTTACACAACCTACTCAACACTTTGAAGAAACAAGAGCATTTTTATTGTGAAACAAAAAAACTGAAATGTCTTGGTTAGATAGGTATTCACAAGTGTTACCTTTTTACAAGGTAAAAGGAATTAGCATTCCCCAGCATTAGGTTTAGGTTTAAAAGAAAAAAACTGTTTTAGTTAGTGCTTCATGGGAGCTAGGATTTTGTTTCATTGTAAATAATAAAAGTGTGCAAACCATGCTAAAGTATATACACTGACTCAGACTTTCTTGGCACACCGACACAAAAGAGGTGATAGAGCCCCGGGCCATTCTGACTAGAGGGGCTTCACCACAGTGACTAATACTGTTTTTATCAGACTCCTACCTATATCATCACTGCCTGTGCCACAATGTCAACATCAGATTTTTTTTTTTTTTAATTAAATTTGCATTTGTTTTTTCAATGCATAAAAGAAGCAACACAACAAGGGAGAACAATAACAAAAGGAATACAGAACAAAACCCTTTCCCACCTGTCACCGGTTTGCCCCACTGCCTCTCAAAACTAACTAGCAGAATTGTGATGTGTTAGCCAGACAGTATGTTTTTGATATTCACAGCTGTTTCCTCTCCAGAGCTCCATAGTGGATATTTTTTTATTTATTTACCCTGGCAGTCAAAGTTTTCAGCAGAATTATATCAAGAACCATTAATTCCAGTGGAGTGTATGGGAGAGCCAGCATTGAAGAATCAACTTTTTGGCTGCAGTTAAGCCAGCGAGCCAAATTATATGTTGCTTTACAGATTCACAGGTGCTGGAACCATCATTGAGTAAACACAATACTGAATCTAAAGGACGTTCTACCCCAGTCAGACAGGATAGTGTGTCAAACATCCTGGTCCAGAATCTATACACTTCAGGACATTCCCATACAATGTGACGTGCACAGAGTTCACAATATGGATCAGAAGAGAGCTTCATCAGTGTCTCCTATGTGGGGTTATGTATAATCTATGGCAACATTTTCAATGTATTAACTGAAGGCTGGGATTCTTTGATGCAATGAATGTATTATTCCATTAGTGGTTTATCAACACAATCTATTTTTGTTATAGGCTTTCCTACTGTTTTGTAGTTTGTGTATTTTACCCCACCTGGAAATTTGACAAATCACCCCCTTAATGTGGTCTCGAAATTTAAATGCTATATTCATGTTGTATTCAGTGCATTTTTAAACATACGCTGGCAGTGTATAACAGTTAAGTTTATTAAAATAAACTATGATGGGCTACTGTTATATCTATATATATAATGTACAGAATGTCATCATAAATATGGATATTTTGCTTCATTGCATTTAAAAAGAGTGTGACATGATAAAGGACAAAGAGAACTAGGAAAGAAAGGTATAGACAGTATAAGGCTTCAGAAAAGTTTGCACTCACCTCTAAGATAAGGGCTCATCCTCCCCTGGGTGCTCTGCATCTAGTTTAGGAATCAAAGGAGTCACAGATATCCATGAAAAGACCACAGGACTGCATAATACATTTCAAATTTAAAGCTCCATAGTTGTGTGATGACTATAGTACAGTTATGTGAAAAAGCAGTGCTTAGCTTTCATGCGCTGGTCTCAATTCCATTAGTATCTATGTACAGTAAAGGTGATTTAAATAAAAACCCATCAAAGGCACCTCCCCAGTTAGATTTTGTTAACAAGAAGTGTCTTGATTCTAAATGTAAACTTTTTAGATCTGCAAAAAAATAAATTAAACCAATCTAATGCCATAACTATTACTTCATATTTTCTCTTAGGGAGTGTAAGTAGTGACCATTGTAAAAATGCTAATGAAATGATTTACAGAAGTAATACAGGGGTCTTTTTAGTCTCCTGTAAAGTAATATTTTGAATACCTTGTGTTTATTCATATATTGACTGTTACACCATCTGATTTATTTCCTTGCAGTTTAATTACAGTTGTTTATTTGTTTTATTTAGAGAACATCATACTTTAAAGTAAACGGATGCTGTATGCAAATAAAATCAATATTCAATGTGTCAATGCAAAGACATTGTTAAATGGTTTGGTAAATTTTTATTTAGGAAAGCCATATTGAGCTGCACTCAACTCACTTGCAAATGGGTCCTAGTCAACAAATGATTTACATAAAATACAACAATAGTAATAAACATATGAACAAATGAATAAATAAATTAAGATAATACATATATGATATACATTAAAATTACAAATTAAATACACAGGCCAATTTTAAATGAGTAAACAACAGTTTGTTAACATTACAGGCAGAGTTCTCAGATATAATTTCTATAGGTAAGTTATTCCTATCAGCAACAGCAGCAAATGAAAAAATATTTTCCTCCAGCAGCACTTTTAACAGTCGATACACTGAAATATTTTCACATATAAATTCCTGGAATAAACAGTTTAGATAGACAGGTAACTTATTATGTGCCCCTTTAAAAATAATCTGATTCCAGTGGAAGTTTGTATTTGAACAAGTGCACGACTGTTTAGCATAGACTTCTGATGAGACCGTCACTTTGGTCCCTTGAAATTCCTCTTACACTGCAGCTTTCTGTGACCTAGAAAGCAGGCTGCTAAAATCTGCAAATTGAAAGTCCATTAACCACGTAATAAACATGTATATCCCCAGCCAGACTGTGACAGAATCATCAGAAGATAGCTCAGGATCCAATATAACACTGGGATTTTGATGAGAAAGACACCCACCAATATTAATAGTCTAACTTAAGTTATGTATTTAATTGCATTATTTTTTTCATGCAAGTTTGATACACAGTATCAGTAAGTCAGATAGAAAGCAAAGATAGTTTAAGGAGAATTTAGACAGAATTACAGAACATCCACCATCACCATCAAAGGAAATGGAAGAGTATGTGTGCAGATAAAATAACCTAAGGGTGAACAGAATAAGACTGAGGCTAATAATAATAATAATAATAATAATAATAATAATAATAATAATAAATACCATAGCAGACACTGCCAAAATGGCTATCTACTTGACTTTTCTTTTAATTTTACTTTAGTGTTAGGTCAACATTATTAATTGGGGAAAAGTAAGTTCAACCAAGGATATAATAGTGAAATTATAAAAAGGTGAACCTGGAATATGTAGGGGACACATGTTTTGGTCAAATACAGACAATGGTATCTTGTGCTGCTGTAATATCTACAAGAAAAGCATGTTCTGCAAGGAAAGCATGTTCTGCAGTATCTATTTACATTTATGTGTAAATAAAATACTGGATTAAAATCAATGAGGTGACATGCAGGAAGGTTTTAGTAGTGAGGAAGCCACTGCAGCAAAAAAGGTTTTGATGTTTTTGGAGAAACTAAGAACCGATACAGGGAGTTCACCAACCACATGGTGAGTAGGAACTGTATAAAAATGGTAGGTTGTCTTCACCAACTCAATGAAATACAAGAAAAAACTCTACAAAATATAATGAAAAACTAAGAAATACAATGAAAACCTATGAAATACAATGAAAAACTCACCAGGGTGTCACTGGTATTAGGGTTAAAATAAATGTCCTTTACTGAAGGATTGGAAGTTTTGGTTGAATAGTAACTGTAAAGTTTGTTTTCTTCTTTAAAATAATAAATCAGTCTTCTTCTGGTAACTTCAATCAAAAGAGTTTTATTCAGGTACAAAGCAAATCCGAAGACAGTACAGGCCACAATCACAACAGTACTGTAAGCAAACTTACAGGTCTTAGCAGATGGAAACTTGAGCAACAAAGCTGCAGGTAAACCTATAAGTCTCGACAGGTGGTATTCGAGCCCCGAAACAATAGTTACAGACATAAATATACTGGGCAGGTTACTGCCCACTGGCGTTGGAACTCCACCTAAAGCGAGTGGAAATCTCCTACCTTCACCAATGAACAGATACGACCACCCCCCCCTCCCCATTTACTGGAGACACACCAGTAGGCGCCCCCTGTGACTCAGTTCCAAAAGCACAGCGTGCCACTTAGCAGAAGTTTGTGTTTTTAGAACCAGTTTAGGCTGGGTTGCTTGTGGTTTTAATATGATTATAATCAGCTTTTGAAGTAGAAACAACTTATGCATAAACAAGTGTCATCCGGCCAAGATCACAACTACTCTCTGAAAAATCTGTTTCTTATCATGATTTTCAGACATGGAAGCATTTCAGGCTTCTTGCAAAGCTACATAGCCATAAGGGCAGGGTAACACTAGACTGTAGATTTGAAAAGCCTTACGTTAAACACAGGAAAATCACAGAATGTTCAGAGACAGTTACAATGATTTCTCACTTTATCATTTAAAGGGTCACATACAATTATTACAATGTATATAACACCTTATATAACTACAATAGTAATAACCTCACCTCTGATAATCATTTTAAAAGCTGGACTGGTTATCTTTGTTCAACTACTATTGAGAATACAGGTTACCTCAGCAATGTCCATTTTGCAAAAATACAAAACATATCTATATGAGTACAGTAAAAAAATAAATACAATGGTTAAGACTAAAAATAAATTACTTCTCCACTTCTCCGTGAGAAGCTAGCCTCTGTGAGCTCTTCACCACAATGCATTAATCTTGATGTCTTCTGAGCGCTTTTTTTGCACTAGAAGTGGAGAAAAATAGTTTTTTTTTTTAATTATTTGTAATTTGGAGGTTATCAAAGGCTGATAATTATAAATTAAAAGTGATCTTATGTTTTCCTTACCACAAAACCACAAAGCAGCACAAGAGTGCTTCAAATCCATTCTCAGACACATTTAAAGCAGATCTTAAATAATGTACTTATTAATGTTTTGTCAAGGTCAAACACAGAAAAAAAAAGTGTTTGAGGGATAGGAAGGTTTTCTGACAAAGACGTTAACAGAGCCACTATATGTGCACTAATGTGCAAAGACAGAAAAATGTAATGTACACACATTTAAAAATGGGAAATGTCTCAAGGGGGAAAGGGTGAGGGTTGATAAACTGTACTGTACATTGAAAAAGGTTTTTTTTTTTTTTTTTACAAGATAAACTCTGTAACCTCATTTGTTAATTAATCGGAAAAAAATGACTTCCAACAATCTTCCAGCTTCTATTGGAATATGAAAAAGTAATGATGAATAATAACAATAATGCCACAAATCTCTGAAAGGCCAAATTTACAAAGAATATTTTAAACATATCTCTAAAAATAAGGTTAGTGTAGCAATGCTAGAAAAAAAAAAAAAATCACTGCTGCATGACATCTGCAGAGAGTTTAAATTTAAAAAAGAAAATCAGACGTTAAATGTGTTCATGCCCGATACACCAATGTGATGGCATTATCACATAATGCCCTAACATTTATCAAACATGTCATTGATAAAGGCAAAGTTGGGCTAGCTGCACTAAAATAAACTGACAAATTGAATACCATTCAGCATGAGACAACCTAATTTACACATTATCTCATACTTTCATGTACAAGCTTGCACATCTCATGCATTTATAAATGTATAATAATATTCTTTTTTTTTTTTTTTTTAAGATTACTAGTAAAATGTGTCATTGATATGGCACTGCAGGATATGATGATTACATGGTGATCACAGGTTAACAATGTCAGGATATTGGCGTTTTAAATCCCATTCTAACATGAGAGTAACCTGGTTACCTTTATGGATGTCAAAACCAAAATGTAAGCCGGAGAGTGGTTTCCCAGCTGTACAGTTACTGGGAGCTGTCATTGAGTTTGTTTTCTGCTTTCATTTACAACATTACCACACATTAGGATAATTAACTAAAATGTACATGTCCTCTTCTAACTCAGTTACCACTGCCAACTGTGTGTTTATTACGAGTCAAAGGCAAACAAGTGACTTGTATCACTGCACACTCAGTTATCAACAAGCAATAGACACATTTATGCTTTGGTTTGTCACAGATGTTGCTTGACTTTTCTTCTAGATAGGTATTTCTTTTGCAGGCTTCACTGATTCTCACTGTATGTGGTACACAGTTGCTGTCATAGGTGTGCTTTCTTTTGGGCTTCAATTTGAGTGTTAATCTTTTTTTCTGATGAACACACTCTGATTGCTTGGTCCACAGCTGACATGTTGATGCTGTAGATACTGATTTGTGCTTGTGGTTTGTAAGGTCTGTCAGCAAACATAGCAAGCAGAGATATTATTTATTTGCATATAATTGCTAAATTAGGTTTATGTTTTATTATTTTATCTGTGGGCTTTCATAACTTATTTTTTATACATCCTCTATATTCAGTAGTGGGAATAATTAATCATTCATGTGCATTATTTATTTACACCTGGCTCAATAGAGAGAACAAAACAGATATGTATCACATTTGTTATGTTGAATGAACAAATGGTGTATTTTTTACTGGATCAAGATGCTGTTTACTCAGCAGTCAAAGCTTGAACTTTTGACAGAAATATACAGTAGGCTAAGAAATTGCTGTGAACAGCTGTTAAATCTAGTCCTGTGATGTAAGCCCTTTGAGGTTTTTAGAAGTGTTTAATGTTATTGCAATAATATACTGTTAATCTTTTAATTTTCTGTAGAAAACTGCAGTAAATACTGTAAGGTTTTATAGTATTATTTGGCAGTATTTACTTTGGTTACTATAATTTATGGCAGTATTCTACAGTAAATATATTCACTTACTGTGCTATAAATACAGTAAGGTGCTACAGAATTAGAATAATTTACAAAAAAAAAAAAACATAGGCTATGTTTCCATTAGGATATCGAAGCGAATAACCTCTTATGCGCATTTAAATGTCGGCAAAAGTTATGTGCACAATCAACCTAAAAGTCAGGTTTCCATTAAAATCAATTTCTAGCAGATAAACTGGCCGATGTGATGACGTTGTGGGTGGAGCTAAAGCAATTTGCATCGAAAATGGTAAAACGCTAGAAAAATAGTGCTACAGACCATTTCCATGGTTTTCCCTGATGTTACTTTACAAATGTATCTGTGTTTATTATACAATGACATACAACCCCCAGCTAATAACCCCAGTTTAAATGGCAAGTAGCCTATTTATCACTTTCTACCTTTATCAGGCCTAATATATATATATATATATATATATATATATATATATATCTATAGCCCCATGACTTTCATCGTAGCCAGATCAAAAGTAAAACACTTGTTTAAATTATATTTTATAGCAGTGATCTAGGACTTCCTAAGCAACTGTGTTTCAGATTTGCTTAGTCCAAGCCAGGGAAAGCTGAATACTGCATATGGAAAATGTGTAGGCCTACTACATTTTATTTCTAAGGGTCATCTTCATTAAAGAAAATGTATAATTTCATCACAGGTATTAATAAAATTAATGTCATAATAACAAGGAATTTATTTGCAAAACCAAGATCTCATTTGTGTTCACTGCTTGTGACGTAAAGACGTTATTTCCTTTATTAATGTGCAAACTCAAGGTGCAGTATTAAAGACCTGTGTGTTCTCGCGTTTAACATTTCAGTAACATGGTTTTACAAAAACTGAATTTCTGGATGTTTTCGATGTTTTCGTACAAGGCCAAATAATGTTGATGCTATTATTCCAGCTTGCTGCAGCTGTCAGTATTATTGTTCAGAGAGGCAGGTGTACCTGGCAAATGGCACCCATCTCGGAAATGGATGCCTAAGCGTTCCGATGTATTTTGGGAGAACAATATCATTTTGATGATCAACGCTGGTGTGCCCCTTTCAGGATGATCAGAATGCACTAAATTTGAGCTATCTGTTGTTGCAGAACAGTTCAGCCCAAGATCACCCATACCTACTAGAAAGAGAGTTGCTATCACTCTGTATAAATTGGCAAGCTGTGCAGAATATCGAGTTGGGGAGATGCTTGGTGTGAGCAAGACCAGTGTTCATTGTTGTGTTTACACCATCTGCAGAGCTAGCCGTGACCACATGCTGGTAGAATACATATTCCCTGACAATTCTGAGGTGCAAAATATAGCCCACAGGATTGCTCTGTCTTGCCACAGTCCCCAAATTTATGTAGCTGTGGATGGAAACCATATTCCCATGTTATCTCCAGCAGGGACACCAGGAAGTGCACACGACGCAGCTGCTACCAACAACGGAAACTGCAAGTACTAGATGTTGCTTACCAATGCCAGCAGCCAGATGTGCATGCAACAGAAAGTCGACCTGTCCAAGATACTGTCAACACTCTCAACGCATTGCTTAGTTGTGTTCAAGACATGATGGCCAACACTTACATTTTCCCACTGTTGTATTACATATATACAGGACGTTCGGGCTCCTCCCACTGAGGCGCAGGGCGTATGGGCTCCACCTACTCACGTGCTGGACATTCGGGCTCCTCTAACTTGGGTGTTGGCCAGGTCTGGTCTCTCGCCCAGAACCACTCTGCGGCGTCCCCAACCAGATCTTGGTTCCAGTAGGGGCAGTCCTCCCTGTCATGCCTGAACTCGGCACAGGCACAGCACATGGGGGCCCCTTCAGCCATTGCTCCTGTTTTGCTTCCCAGTCCAGGGGTCAAACTGGGTTGGCACCTGGGACCACCACCTCTTAGGCTGCGGCTGCTGCTGCTGTTGCAACTGCTGCTGCTTTTGCTGCTTTTTGCAGCTCTTCCTCTTTCCTCCCATTCTCTTCTTTCCTCACTCCACACGTAATAATAAAATTAAAAAAAAAAAAAAAAAACACTGCAGTACCCTTTCCTGGCCTGAGTCCTGAAGACTGTGGTTGTTCCCACGAGGACACCATGTGTGATAGAAATGGCTTGTGGTGACGTCTGGCCAAAATGCAGGAACCAAACACACAGGCAAGTACTGCAGTGAAAAAGACGCTGCTCGCCGTTTATTTAAACAATACAAAAATAAAATAAAAGGTTTAACAAAAACATTTGCTCACAGAGCACAAAAGAAAAGGTTCAAACAAAAACAAATCACAAGCACAAACCATAGGTCAGGCTGGGCAATCACCTTCAATGTTCCTATATATGTTTTATTTTAGTTTTGTTTCTACTCGCCTCGCTCTCGTTCCTCCTTTCGAACACCCATCCTGTGCCCAGAGCTGGAGGCTTTTATATTAGTGACCATAAATACAATAAATAAATCATAATACACAAATACAAAATAACACAGGTGCGGAGGGGGAGACCCCGCTCTAAAAATAAATAAACAATACATTTAAACAACAGGGCTTTGCACCGCCCACTTTTCATGTGCAGGGCTTTCTACCGCCCTGCTACAAACCCTTAATGAAAAAACTCAAAAGTAAACTCAAGTCTGTAGGCTATTTATCTTACGTTTAGTTACTCTTTTTTCTGTAAAAACATAACATTGCATTGTTTGGATTTCTGACAGAACAGCATTAGTTTGCCTTTTTTTCCCACAAACTCACCAAGACGAATTGTTTACCCCTATATTGCTTCCACTTGAATCAGACTCTTGTGAACAAGGACCACTTGAAACACCCACCACATCCAAACTAGCTCCAAATGAATTGGTACTTAAAGTATCAATGTCTAAGTTTAAAATTTTCATCTCATCTTTCTCCATTGCGACAAAAGATTGTGACCCTGAAGGCAGAATACAATAAAAAATAAATAAAAATTTGATAAAGCTGTCAAAGACTTAGAAAACACTTGGGCTAACTATAGAAACGACTTTCTGAATTGTGTTCTATCCTGACTTTTTAATAGGCCTATTATTTGAATTAAAGTACTTTGTTTAATTTACCTACAATGATCTCATCATCAGGAGATGAAGGAAAGTTTCGACAGATTCCTTCATCTCCTGGATTGGGTTGACCTGGATATTAAATAGCTTAATTAATAAATAACAAAAAGTATGAAATATGAGATAAGAAATTACAAAGAAAAAATTACAAAAACAAAATTACAAAGACAAAATGTGTGAAAAGTGTGCTTACCCCTGGAGGTGTCGATTTTGCTGTTAGAGGACACTATTATTGGACGATGGCCCAACATCTCCTCGAAGAAGCAAAATCTAATGGCTCCACTGTGGCCACTTGTTGAGAGATTCCTTTTTTTCTTTTAGATAGGCCACTTTTAATGATTTCCATTTAACCCTCATTGCTTCCCATGGTTTATAAAATCCCTTTAATGCCATCTCATTTTCAAAATTTTTAAATATTGCTGCATTACGCTGCCATTTCCCGTCAAGCACGCTGGTTACCTCTAATTCCTTTATGAGGTCTAAAAATATATTTCCGCTGTCTCCCAATTGCGCCTGTTGTTACACACCATTCTTCCCATTTGCCAAGAAAAAGTACTGTAACTTTTAGAGGTACAGTGCACTATGGGGGATTCGCTTATTTTATGCGATAAACCTGTTTCCATTTAAGTTTATGTGCATTAAGGCGCCTTAATTCACATTTTCTCAAACTGGCACTTGTCACAAAATGCTAAGGTCTGTAAACACTTATGCAAACTATACCTAGATACAATAACTGTACACTAGTTTTCTGGGCAATAACACACATGGTTGGTCATGTATTACAAAATTGGTCTACTAGTTGCAATCGGAGGGGTTAAAATAAACTATATACTATATTATTGAATACTATAGAGCACTATATGAATCCTACAGTATTTTGTAAGAAAAATATACCTTTCTATTTTGTAAGGCTATAAAGTAAGTTTAAAGGACAATGTTATCAATAGATTCAACAATGCTTCTCTTGTCATACCAAATCATTATTACAATAACTGTTTAATATTATGTATAATAGGCAAAAATAATTCAGCTCCACCCTTTTCTATTAAACACCTACACACACATGCAATACTCCTTGAGACTCAACTGAGGTATATGCTTGGCAAAAGAAAATTGTCCATAGCTTACAGAGCTGTCAGGATTCTTTAATTTTTTTTATCAATAATGCTACTCGTTATCTCTCAAATCAGTTTTGACATTTTTTTTTTTTTTTTTGGTTTGTTTTTTGTACCTTTTGATTTATTACCACAATGGGATTTCCAGTGCAGATTGCTAAAACTAATCTACTGTATTTTTTTGCCGAGTTTCTTTGAAGTCTGTCTGTAGATCACAGGTTATTTATTCCCCCAAGGGACTCAAAACCTTTACAGAAAACCTGGCATGCTAAATCAAAAATGACACTGGTCCCGATGCTAAGGACTTTGAGGGTGAAAAAGCATGTCTGTGAA
Source organism: Polyodon spathula (assembly GCF_017654505.1). Lineage (NCBI taxonomy): Eukaryota > Metazoa > Chordata > Actinopteri > Acipenseriformes > Polyodontidae > Polyodon > Polyodon spathula. The sequence goes on along the minus strand of NC_054548.1, from coordinate 16,831,304 downwards.
ATCAAAAAAAGGTATGCATGATCAGCACTTCATTGAACATCTCGCCACACGGATCAAAATAAAGTATTGCCTATGTAACTTTCTCCTTATTCTCAAAATATATAATATTAATATTTACAATAATATTTAGGGATGCATACTCCCATAGTAGCATTTAATATCAGCATTCTTAATTTAGTTTTCCATCAGTTCACTTCTTATCTAAATACGGAACAAACAATTTTGAAACAGACTGTAACTGTCAACATGGATTTAAAAAGTTGCAAAAAGAACATGTGCTACTTTGAGTTCATTCATGTGCAGCCAAACAATGTGGCAGAAGGAGGCTGTCAACCAAAGCAAAGTCACACATAGTAGCTTTACTGTAATTTAATGTCGTATTACACAGACAGGTTAATTGATGAGATAATACATATTCTGTAAAACAAAAATTATTTGCATGCGAACCGCAGGAATCTTTAAATGAATGTTCTGGGGGAAGGAGACTCGCCAAACCACCTTGGAGTCTCAGCTGTTGCCAGGCACCACCAGGGCCAATATTTGGCACTGCTTAGAATTTGTAGGTATCCTTGGATTCCACTACAAAAGTACAGAAAAAGAATCTCCTTAACATTTTTACATATATTGTAGCAACCCAGTTTACAAAGTTTAATAATAATAATAATAATAATAATAATAATAATAATAATAATAATAATAATAATAATAATAATAATAATGTGACAGGGATCTTCTGCACTTCTGATTTATATTCTCAGGATTCTTTTCAATACTAAGACATGCCTGTACAGATGAGTGATTCTTCAAATATCTCTTCTCAAGTTAACTGTTTAGCATATATATTGCTTTAGAAGTTACTGTAAGTAATACAGTTCCATTGCAAAAAGAGTATGCAGTCAGCTGGCTGAGATTTTGTGAGTGGTTACCTGCATCTTATTCAGGGGCTATAAATAGGATTTAGTGTTCCTCTCCAGCAACAGAAGGGCTTGCTGTCATGTGCATTGTCCAGTTCTGTAAGGGAATGCTTTGAACCTGAGATTTTATCAGCTGACAGTTTTTTTTTTTTTTTCCATATTGTTTTCCCTGCCATCATACTCTGGTTCTTTGCTTTGTCATGGCACCAATCAATTCCCAAAGATAAAGACTGTGTAGAAAAACTTGCAATTGACTGGCACACTGTACCATAAAACAGTGATGTATCGCTCCTGTTATTCTAGTTTCCATCTATTGAAAGGTTATAAATTCATGCTGCCTATTGTTTGCTTCCTAATTCAACTGGGGACACTTAAACTCAAGTTGAACACAAGAACTATGTTAAATTTTAATCAATCTTCTCCAAACTTCCAACACGAACTCCAAACCTTCTAAAAACCTTTAGGTTTGCATCTGAATACAATTATAAAAACGGTTGATTTTATACATATATTTTATTTACCTATACATTCTAAGCTCTTTTCTATTGAAATGTCTGTTTTATATCTTCATTGCCATGGCAGTCATGAAAACAAGATGGCTTGACCAACATATTGGGTCTACCATTCAATAAGTAAAAAAAAAAAAAAAGTGCTTCTATATGTGTTGCACTGGTTCTAGTCTATGTACAAAAAAACCTGTTCTGCCCCTGTCCTCTGGTTTGATAATGTTTGTCAACAATCACATATCCCTGTATACAACTCATAGTTACAAAATGTTAATAAAACAATCCAATTTTAGCTTCCATTTCCGGGTATAGTATTGTACTATCCAACTGCTAACCCTTCTTTCAAGAAATATAAAGGTAAGACTTTATACCAATTTTAAGTTTATAAATTAGAGATTTTTTTTCTGGATGATTATATTTCAAGATGCTAGTTAATTCCTGTTCATAAGTGCAAAAGTTGAATTGACTTCCAATTATTATTTTTAATAAATATTAATTAAATAACCCTGTTGAAAGAAAATAAAAAGAAAAAAAAAAGAAAAATCTGTGCCTGATTTCTGTTTGTTCTTATCACTGTTATATGAAGAATTTTTCGTGTTGTGTCTATCATTGATGTTGTGAATGGTACAGCTAAAACAGACAGGAATCCCCCTTTGGGTGGTACCACTTTTTATGACGCACTACATGAAAAATAAATTAAGTGCATGACAACATAGAGCATTATGTGGTGATAATGCAGATAACTTTTAAACAACAGCTGGTTGACAAATATTATTTGAACCATCTAAAAAAAAAAAAAAAAAACTTTCTGTATTCATATAGTGGCACCAAAATTAAAACAAAAAATGTTCGTCTTAGTTTATTTATTTGTTTATTTATTTATTATTTTGATGTAATAAATTTGTATTTCAGAAAAACAGACTTGAAAAGTCTCTGTTCTTGACCAGTCTATTTACACATACTGTAAGTACTTTGCATCAGTGTAACATATACCAACCAATTGGTTTATACACAATGCATTTTGATAACATTTTACATTATTGATAATATATTAACGGGTGAGTGGGGAAAAAATACATAATTCAATGTTTATTATGTATCTGAGAATAAACACAGTGCTCCATCGTTGTAACGCTGGTCTCGGGGACACACAATATGAGCGTTATAACCAAAGAGCATTATAAACAGGGAGGGGGGCAGTGTGGGACAACACACATCTGACTAAAATACAAAAAAAAATAACTCACTCTCTATAATGCACATAGAGTGAAGCTGTAACTTGCCATGAAATTAGCCATGCATAAAGCACCAAAAAGATAACAACCTCGTGGATCATTTTAATTAGCAGTTTTTCAACTATAAATAGCCTGGCTAAACGACGGTCGGGAGAAGGAGAACAGGTCAGGCGAGGGGAAGAGGGAATGGGCTAGCCCCAGGTTCGGCTGCCGGTGCAAGGCTGAAGCGAAGCTGAAGCATTTCGTCTCCCGGAGAAAGCTGCAGCTCCTCTCGCAGCAAAAAAGTAAACATATTAGGAAAGATAACTTTGTAATAGGCCTAATATTTATTTAGTTATAAAATGAATGCTGAATAAGACGCCTGTGTTATGAAGTGCCAGCGCAGCTTTTCTTTAGTTCAGATACTGTATCAAAAGGGAGAGACAGAAACGAGTTGGACTGAGAAGTTGTTTACAGTTTGAACAACACCTGTACTGTATTTACTGTAGAAATATTGCATGAATCGCTAGTATAGGAAATTGGGGGGCATGCTGTAGGAGCATATCCGAGGCGCATTATTATCGAGAGCCTTATAGCGAGGGAGCATATATAACCGGATCACATCCGCTCCCTCATCAAAGACTTTGAGTTGTCACGGTCCATCTCAAAGCGGAACCTGCTCTCTCTGCTAGGCCACTTCAATAATCCCTCCTAATTGTGGTCCACTCTGCTCCAACATTGGAAAGGCCTCTTCTTATTCTACCAGGATTTCATTGCTGCCCCAGAATTGTCATTCTTTACAGACGCCTCCTACCTTGGATTCGGGGGCATGTTCAAAAAACAATTGTTCAGCAATGAATGGCCCCCGCCAATCCAGAATCTACCCCCCCAATGGAAGTCCTCAACATTCCTTGAGCTTTACCCAATTGTTGCAGCCGCTCAAGCCAGAAAATCTATTCGATACTTTAGCGACAACTGCGTAACAGTCCATATTATCAATAAAGGCAGAACCTCAGTACATCTTATCATATAACTCCTAGACCGCCTCGTCTGGCTATCAGTTTCAAATAATTTCCTCATTCAAGCTCGCCATATTCCTGGATCCTTTAATAACTACTGATGCTCTTTCTCGCCTGCAGGTAGCCCGGTTCCACCAACTGACGCCCTCCGCCGCTCCCTTCTCCAAGTCCCAGAGTTCCATCAACTGATCTTGGACTGAATTCCTTCTTGTCCACTGCTTGGCGCAGCCCGACAATACATGTCAGTTGCTCTCACTCCATCCACAAACTCCTCCTACTCTTCAGCATGGTCAGTCTTCTCCCTGTTTTTGTGCCCAAAACCAAATCTCTCCCACTTTATTCAACCAGAATTGGATTCTGGCTTTTATTATCTACCCAAGGGACATCCTCCACCTCTCTCCTTCAATCAAGTCCTATATATCCAGCATTTAACACTTCTACTGAATCATGTTTATCCCAGGTCCTACCCTCCTCTCAATCCTAGCTATCCATATTACTCTACGTGGGATCGAGAAACGTCTCCATCCTTCCTTCCCAAACACACTGCCCATCACCTCAGATATTCTCCTTAACCTGATTTACATCCTTCGCCATGACTGTTTCAATCCTGTTGATGATCTTCCTGAGATGTGGAGAATTCACTGTGCCATCCAGTCCCATCTTCCCAGCCTCAGGCATCCGATCCAGCGACGTCTTCGTTGTTAAGAACCAACATTTCCTTCTTCTTCTCCGATCCGCAAAAACTGACCAACTTTCATCCAGTCACAGTATCCAGCTCTCAAAGATCAACTCTCCTCTCTGCCCTTACTTATCTCTGCAGAAGCTCCTATCAACCAGGAAGCCTTCACCGTCCGAACCCCTGTTCTCCAATCTATCCAGAAACATTACTACTAGGCATTGGTTTGCCTCTCACCTCTCCTCCCTCGTCACCAAGGCAGGCCTTCCCTCCCAGTTCTACATACCCCATTCCTTTAGAATCAGAGCAGCAACGTCCGCAGCAAGAGCCCGACTCAGGCAACACGCCATCAAAGTCCTCGGTTGCTAAGTATCACCAGCACTCGACCTCTACATCTGAACCTCTGCAGCAGACATCGTAACTGCCCACCAATCCACAGTGTGCCTTTAGGTCGTCAATACTAACCTCTGTTTGTCTTGTTTGTTTTCCCCACAAGTCTATGTTGTGAAGTGGATGCAGTCTTTTCTTTTCTATCCTCACAGTTGCAGTTCTGCAGGGTCTGGGGCTGGGGGGCCAATTTTTGGGGGGTTAATGAGGCTCACTTTCCATGGCCTCCCTGGGCTACACCCTTCAAGCTGGAGGTTTTGCGTGGGGCAGAGGGGACCCCCGGCCACAAACTCTATCCTGTCGCAGCTTGTGTGCTTTCCCTATTCTAATTTCTAGAGACTCCCTCTCCTTCTCAGCTGTCGACACAAAGTCTGTCTCACAGTCCTTTGATCTATTACTAATCTCTCAATTTCTTTCTTTCTAGCTCCAGGACTCCTGTAAGCTCTGTTCCATGATTCAGAGTCCCTCTAACTTTTTCCTTTCAAGGCTCTCCTTCAGAGGTCCATTCGGTTCTGGTGAGTAGCTCTATGCCCAAGTCGCTCAGCTGCAGCGGCTCTCCGAGAGTCGGGTCCTCTGTCTCCTCAATCCCTTATGGATAGCTTCATTCCCAAGCCACCATGTCAGTGGTTCTCCGCAGAGTGGGGGATTCTATTTATGTGTTTTCAGATCTTAGGTCCCCAGTCCAGCCTTCAGCTATAAGGTTCTCCATCGCCAAGAGCAAGGCTCCTGCTTTATCCCTTTCTCTCCTTTCAAGTATCCTGTTGCTCTCCGAGCTGTCATGAAACACTACACTTGCTGCTCATCATTGCCCTGTGAAATACACAATGTTTTGATTAAAATGCTGTTTTATTTTGACTCCAACATTGTAATAAGCAGCCTTACATTGCATCCTAGTATACAGCAGGTACGTTTATACGTCAGAGGCTCAAACATGAAGTACTTCACTTTGGTTCTCTGTTCACAAACACATTATCACCTGATTCTGTTGGCCAATCAAAGTCTGATTATTGTGGGAAGTGCTGGGGATAGTAACTAGCTTGATCACAAACTAAATTGAAATACTTACACAAAAATGTATTATTTTGATTGGATGAGAAAACATCATTCAGTTTATGAATATTCAAAAGAAAATTAATATTTCGTGGTATACAAAAAGCCAAATAGCAACAGTGGGCCAAATGGAACAGACGATGCATAGATTTGCAAATATTGCTGCATTGAGGTACGTGTTTGCTTTGAGACTAAAAGAACATACTGAAAGTAAGCGACACATTAAACTAAAACAAGAAAGTGAACTGAGAGACAAGCAATTTATTTCTGCTACTTTTACAAGCGCTTTAATATAAGAGAAAGCGCTGAATAACTGTGTTAATGAGTTAATCAGAGCTCTGTGTTTTGCTGTCCATCAGCTAAAATTCTGCCTAATGCTGACAGTCTTAAATATTTGACAGAAAATGATGATGATTTAGTTGGTAAACTTATAGAATGCATTGATGGAAATATCCAGTGTGATTTCTGACACGTCTCCTGATGGCTTGCACTGCCCGGTTCTGTCAATTTTCTTTTTTTTTATTTCAAGGTATGTAAACCTGGCTTGTTTTGTGTTAATGTCATTGTGACGAGGTAAAGCGATCCTGTGCTGTAATCCACCCTCCCAGCCGCCACGGGGCTGTGAGCCAGCCTAGGAGGCCACAATAGAGATGGTGTGACTTTGGGGCGGAAGTCTTTGGGTTGCCATCTTTGTTGAGGGCAACAACACAGAATGTGCCGGAGAGTCCCAGAGTTGGGAGGCGATTAAAACACAGATCACTGATTGGTGTGCCACTGATTAGGAGGCGTTCCGCTGCACATAAAGTGGGCAGTGCCTTGGCTGGTTATTGAAGCTTCAGAGAAGTATGGGAGAGGTGCGGAGGGATTTTTTTTGTTCATTATAAAAACAAATGCTAACTGTGATTTTTCAGCAGACATGAACAAACTGCTTTAAAAGGGAGACAAGCAACCAGGAGGCCGGACATCAGAACGGCCGGGAAGGCAAGAACAGCCACCAACAGCCTGGATAATTTTACTTTGTTGTTTATTTGTTTTGTCTCTCCACATTTCAGTTAGTGTTTCTCCTTTGTTTGGACATTTTTTTTTTGTTTACTGGTTTCTATTGCCAGTAGACAGGAATAAAGAAAAGAAAAGAAACTTTGGAACATCACACCATTGTCTGGATTTCGTTATTTTACACCTCCACCCAATTTGTGACAGTCATGTTCATACCTTCTGCAGATACTATTTTCATCAGCACAGCGATCAAACTTAATCAGAAACAAGAACTGCTGCACACCATGTGTATACTGAGAATTGTTTTCCCCATGTTTAAATTAAAAACTATTTTTACTGATTTTATCCCTATTTTATTATTTGTGAAATAAATAATAAAAAAAAATGTAAAGATAAAAAATGAAAATGTGGAACCCTAAGTATACAGTCCAGTAGTAAAATCAAATTAATGCCAAGTGCACTTTCTTTTTACTTTAGCTGCCAGTAACACAAAATAAATCCTGCTGCTGCATGTACACATTGGTATACAATGCAAATAAAAGATTATTTTAAATTGAAACAAAATGATTTTACTTTAAATTGGCCTAATTAGTAGCCAGTAACACATTGATGCAATTGTAAATGCTGCAATTGCCGGCAGCTTTAGCACATCTCATTATAATATTTGAGAACCCTGATTTGCACCCTATTTTTGCGAATTTATGCTAGAACGCCCATAATTACATAGTCATCTAAGGTTCAACTGCAAAGAAAAACTACTGCCGCAAAGTATTCCCTATAAGTTGGTAATAGCATTGCTCTTGTTTAGTACATTTCATCCTATACTTCCATCTCATTTGCAACTGGTTTGCGACTATTGCGAAAGTTGCAACAATTTAATACATCCACCCCTCAGAGTGATGGCACGCATTAATTATTATTTCCTTTTAAAATCTAGTTAATCAAGTATACTGTCCAAAATTTTGTAGAAATTTAATTATTGTTTGACTTGCATGCACAGATTTTGTAGAATGTTACAAGTAACATGCTACACACACTACCAGTAATGTAAAATGTTAGACACCATAATCAGTAATTAGACACTGTAATCAGTAAGAAAATTTATATTGCAAAAAACATTCCTCAAATTAGTTTATCCACCCAAACTGGAGGTTTTGTGACATTGGGGTTATAATTGGATTCTGGTTGGTAATACCGGTACTGATTGTTTTATACAGCTCAGCCCTCACAAATGAGTAACCCAGTCTAATATCCAGTGTCATGTTTTCATAAAAATAAAGAAAAAGGTAAATTGTAATGGCAAAGCAAATGCTAGTTAACTAGTTAAATGCTAGTTAAGTTTGTATAGAAATAGATAAATAAACTGGTTTGTCTTCTCTAACTTACCTCTCAAGTTTCACTTCAGATTCCTCTGTGTGCTTCTCATTATTTCGGTGCTAATGTAATGGGCAGTGTTCAGTGATCCACTGCCGTTATGGATTTTGACCAATCAGTGAAAGCGGTTAAAACTCAGAACCTGCATTCAAAAGCATTAGCATATTTTAATTAGCATGGCTGTTTTTTTGCATGTGTCTGTGCACAACTAATTGAGTTCCACAGGGACAACACTGTTACCCTCTTCTCTGCAGAGCTTCAGTGCTTCTTCAACCAGACCATGAAGAAAGCATCTCCCAGGGTGCTGCACTTAACTAACCCTGTGATAGGACAAACTCAGGCCAAAAAATGCAAGCCTCAAGGCATTATCCTCCAACAAAAAAGCCTTGTCGTGCAAACAGAAAACAAAACAACAATTTAATTTAACTGCCAAATCATATTCCTCTTTCAAACTCTTTTTGTGTGTCATCGGGAATAAACCACCCGTAGCTGGGGTTTTGTCAACATGGCCACAACACTTCCTAGTAGCTAACTGTAGAATAGCTCAATTCTTAATGTGATAAATTGTGCCAGACAACTTGAATTTTAATAACTTGTATCCCTTTATCATCATGTGCTGCACCTGTGATTCATATTAAATCTTCCCATGCATATTACAATATGGAAGCACATATCAGTAAGCCAAATGTGCACATTTTTTTAATGCAAACCCCATATTAAAACACCTACATAATGTCAAGTCATCTCCTTATATGTAATTAGACCCTTTTGTCCATTCATTTTAGTTAATCAGAAGGAGCCCTATGTTTTTCAAGGCCATTGTGTCAATTTGCAAACAATTTGAATGTTTTTAATTTTAACAATTTTAATACCACAAGGCTCATTGGAGGTGGACGATTGTTTACTGTGGCTTGTAACAAATAAAAAGTATTGAGCATCATTACAGACATTTTACCCACATGTACAATTCATCTTGTCATGACACAGTAAGGAATTAAGTAAATACATTGAGTATACAGTATCCCAGACATCTACATGTCTGTTAGCATAAGACAAATACAATATATAAAATGAAAATTCCATTGTACTGTCATTTTTATTGTGTCCCCGGGGGACTACATGCAGGTAAAATAAAATACAGATAATAAAAAAAGTCTAATGTTACACACACATACAGTATTCATGATTAGAATACACCCCCAGACCCTCTTAAGTCTTGTCTTTATGTGTTCCATTTATTTAAGGTTGTCTGACAATTTATCAAAAGCTATGTGGAGTATGTAGAAGCTTTTCTTCCAATCTCTTTTTTAATGGTCAGTAAAGTTGTACAGCTTCAGTGGACCTGTTTTAATATTTTCTTCATGATTGCATTCAATTCCATAGTATGTTAATTAAACTTCAAACAATCTGCTGTCATGGAAATAGTGAAAGCTAACCCAGGCTGTCAAATTAAGTACAGTGCCGTGTTTTTTAAACAAGCATTAATAATACAACTGCATGGCCTTTTAAACAAGTGTTCCATTGCTATAAGAAACATACTAGCGGTGTGTTAAAGTAACCCTAATTGCAGAGTATATCTGCTAATTATTAATATTAAGACTGAATAAAACAGAATTGTGAAAAAGTATTTTTTTTTTTTTTTTTTAAACATTTTTGCCCAATAAAAGCCATTTAGTTTGATTGTGTAACATACACACCACGTTGTTTTTGAAGGACAGAGGTTTTGATGAGAAATAAAAATATGACTGTGATAGTCACAGTCGCTGTTTGCTAGCTCTAAGCTACTCTGAAAATAGTTTGGAAATAGTAACAAAATGGTTCCAAGAAGACTTGGAAGAGGAACACTTAATAAAAGAATACACACATTTATTATTTTAAAAATAAGTGTTTGTCTCACTATGATGTATTAAGTTTTAATGTCGAAATCGGTGCAATATTACTATCAGTAGTTCCAGGTGAAAAAACACTTTAAAAAACAGTTTTTTTAAACACAGTTAAGGCTGTACAATCCTACTTAATATTATAAGCTTGTGTAACTAGAGCTGCAGCTGCTCAGGGAAGCATTTATATTGACATTGACACTTATAGGCTATAGCACTGTCTACAGGCAGGTTCACTTTACCGTTCTGCAGTGGATGAAAACCATGACACCATCAAAATAATTTAAAGGTGCAGCACATGAATATCATATCGGCAAACCAATTCAGAATTCAAGAAATCTGAAATCTGCATTCTCACATTCTTTCATGTGGGACTAAGTTAAATTAAATGGGAATCAGAGTTATAGTGCACTTTAAATATCCTGTTATTTGTAAGTAAAGGGTAGGGTCTGGCATTTACATAGCTACGCATTTTAAAATAAAATGTACCTTGTGTCTTGCTGAAACAGTATGTTTATAACCAGTTTATATTATTGTTAATTATAAACATTTTGTATAAACACATGTTCACAGAAATAAGGTAGTGCAATTGTATTATTTTAGCCTCATGAAGTTGTAAAAGGCACACAGTACCTTTATTATAATTTCTACTAGTGACAGTATGTCACTCAGGCTTGCATTGGAAGCTGAAAATCTCACCTATATTATTTGTGTTTAAGGAAACCTGTGATGTGTGGTGCTTAGGGAAGAGGGTTGTTGGACACAGTCACAGTCAATGTTTATTGTATTGTATTTTCTTTAATATTCTTTGGTGTGGCTTAACTTTTTCCAGTGTGGTAAACAATGTTAAGTTACTTTAGCCATGGTGGCTAACTAAATGAAATGTTTAAAGGGAAACATAGCTATCCAATAAACACCGCAAAAATACAGGAAATGGTTACTCATTTCACATTCACCTCTTTATGTGCAGTTAGTTATGCAATGACCCTCCTTTCTGACTTGTCTCTAACATTGATTTGTTCTGAATACTTTAAACTGAGTGGCAGCAAACTCCTGCATTTCAATTGGATACTCGGCAAAATAGATTACAATTTAATATGGCAGATTGTTCTTTCTCGCAGGATTTATATTACAGTGAGATAGGGAGGGTTTATAGACTGGTGGGAAATAAAACAGAATTACAAATTGTGGCAACAATTTAAAAAAATGCCTAGACACACACAAAAAAAAAAAAAAACCCAAAAAACAGAAGAACATGTCCATGAAATAAATACAAGTAAATAAATAAATACAGAAAAACAGAAACCCTAGTTGTATTCTATCAGTAACTACAAGAGTAAAATATCAAGACACAGTGCATTACTCGACTAGGCTTCTAACCTTGTTCCTTTTTTTTTTTTTAAAAGGTATGCTACAGTGCATAGTGCTTTAAAATGACCACACTACAAATATATGTTTTTACAGTTTAATATGAATAAACTGATGCAAAAGTATGTGTCATTAAAAGGTTATTGTAATAAACTAAACTTTATTAACATTATCTTTATTAACATGTGTGGCAGGGCAGAAGCCCAGCTGCTGTAAATAGTGTAGGGGTCGGAATGTAAGGGGGAGTGGCCACATGTATAAAAGCAAGGAGAAATCTATTGTTTTTGAGAGGAGTGCTGGTGCATGTGTTTATACTGTGTCAGAACTTAGTCAGAGAAGACAAGTGCCCAACCTGACAGCAAAATTGTGTGGCTTAACCTTTTTATTTTTACCCTTGTGCCTGCAATTATTATTTGAAAGTATGAGTAAAGTCGTTGAAATATATTGACATACTTTAAACTGTAACATAGAGCAGCCTAATTAGTATCCTGCATTCTAAGCATGTTAAGCCTTGTCTTTGTTAACCACTCAGTTATCTGTTGGAAACTGCTCTATTTCAATTAGATTTAATTTGATCAATTAATTGAAATATTTGAATAGTTTATTTCAGTGGGTAAATATTTGAAAACAATTAAATATATTTAACCACTGGTTTAATGGCCTGTTTAGAAGTTATTGAATTGAACATGTTTAGCATTTTCCTTATTAGAAATCCTACTCAACCTAATTGCAAGATTTGGTACGTAATTATATATTTAGGGTAATAGTTAGGTTTTTGTTTTTGATAATACATTAACTATTTTAAAATAACTTACGTATATTTCAATATTTTCAAATAGAGTTTGTCTTCTGCAAAAACAAATAATATTTGACTTTGTACAATTAATATTTTAATATCTAAAAACTAAATTGATTTATTCGAGCATATATATATATATATATATATATATATATATATATATATATATATATATATATATATATATAATATAATTTCAACTATTTGAAATAGTTGGTGTTTACAAATCAAATATCAAATATAACTGTATTTGTCAGAGGTCTGCATGTTACAGATATATTGTGTGATTGTTTCAAGGTGCCTCTATCATTTGCTTGTAGTTGCAGAATTCTTATGGAATGTATCCATTGTAGTCCCTGGAGATTCATTACTTGTTTATTATTAGTTTGGCTTGATGGGAGACACATATTTGATCTGCTTCACTAACTAAAACAGAGTGAATGCACCGACCGTGTTTCATTGTCTTACTTGAATATTCAAAAGGTTACACAATAACTTTGCCCAGGAGCACTGTAAATTAGACCATTACATATTGGATTATTAAGAGAAATATTAAAATAGTACGTGAAAGACAGAGTGGCTTATATATTTGAGCAGGCATCCCCAGGGGTGTAGTATAGACCCTATGACAATTTGGAGTAAATAATTTTAAGAGTCTAGCCCAATATCTGAAATTGTGCTGTCGCTATCATGCAAACAGCTTTATAGCATGAAATACAGTAAACAATGGTTTGACAAGTTATCAGTCTGTATCAATAAATGCATTTTCTTCCTGTCTATAGAAACAACAATGCCTACGTTGCAGCCTTTAAAAGAAAATGACAGCAGTCCGGTAATTTTTTTTTTCTTTTGCCTGAGTTCGAGTTTACAACTTGATTGTTTTTTAAACAATTCAAAACAGTGACATTTCCCAATTTCTTGAGGGTTAGCGTCTTTAAAGCACATTTCTCACCAATGTCCTGAGTGACTGACTGGTAAAATGTAACAGCATCAAAAGGATCAGAGGGGGGATTCCATCCATTCTCCTCTATTAACATTCAACACAGCTCAAATACATCCTGGTCACATGAGTACATACTTTTTGGGACACTTTCTTCTTCAGAAGCTTCAATTTCAATCAGGTCCACAGGAACAAGCTGATCTTGATATCCGTATGTTTGAAGAAGACTGTACAGGAGTGCTGGATTCCACAAGGAAGAATAGCAGATGGGTTTGATCTAATATGGTGGCTATTCCATTCAGAAACAATGTCATCCAAGTCTGCCTGGAAAACATCATACAATTACTTATTTATTGGCAACATGACAAAAACTATTACATGTCCATCCATTGGTCTTAATAGCCCTAAATACTAACAATAATCTTTTAAAACCAGGCCTTCTGACATTTAACATACTTGAAAAGCTAGAAGAAGACTAAAGAGATTTGCATGCATTGATAACCATCAGACTAAAGAGATTTGCATGCATTGCTAACCATCAGTTTTCATAGATTTGATTGACAAAGGATACTTTTTTGTGATCTGAATAGCAGATGCACTGTTGTATAGCTCAATAAAATAGAAGCTACCTCATGGAAATATACACAATACAAAAAAATGCAAAGCTTTCTGTAGGCCCGTATGACAGAGAGCGAATTAATCCTAGTCCGCAATCTCCCTCCCGAACTGTGAGGGCGCTGTATAACAGGAACAGAGTGCCTAGTACTGGCTGGTCTGGCAGTTCATTCCAGGGTCAGTCGGAAGCCAGCCATCCAGGACGGGGGCGGGGACACAATGCCCGAAGTCATCGCCCTAAAGCGATATGCGATGTGTTAGTCATGGATTGGAGGAGACGTGACTGAACTAGCTATCGCAGGAGGCGTGACTAAGGGTATAATTGGGGATGTTATGATGTAATCTGTTCCTTTGATGTAGTTATGAGAATGACAGAGAAAGGAAACCTCTATTTAGAGGTAAAGAGCTGTAATTTGGTGTTAACTACCCTTCCAGTCCCAAAGGAAGTGGTTTCTGCAGGGTGAGGAAGCAAAAAGGTTGAAGTGTTTGAATGTTAGGCTGTGTTTCAGTGTGCATTCTTTTTTTTGTCATTTACTTTCTTATTATTTTTTAAATGCAAAACAAAATACAATATATTTTTATAACATATACTGAGCATCAAAAGAAACATATCACATATATTTGAGCATCAAAAGAAACTTATCACTTATATTTGGATGAAATTCACTAGATGTGATCGAAAAATGACAAACTCTGTTTAAGAGCAGGTGCAGTGACTTTTTAACATGCTGACTAACAATTGACATCACGAAGATGCTGCAAAATGATCTGTCGATCTTAAGCAGGTGTGTGACTCTTGGTCTCCCAGTCCATGGTCTGTCATTGACAGGGTGTGTCTGGTTATAACGTCTCGCCAGGTTTGAAATTACTGGTGTGAGCACCCAAGACGGCGAGCCACAGTATACTGTCCTAGTACAGCCTCCAATGTGCTGATTGCATGAAGGCACTGCTCTCTTGACAGACATGGCATATTGTTTTTTTGTATGTGATTTTATTTATTGTTTTTATTCAAACTTGCAATTCAGTGGCTGAAATCACTCCATATCCAGTGTCCAATCAACTGTCTCACTAATTAGGAGATTAAATGCATATGCTTCAGTCATTGTCACTCAAGCATGTCATCGTCAAGGATGAATGATTGAGTGATTAAAAATAAATCAAAACCATTGTGTCAATGTCCATCATTTATATATATATATATATATATATATATATATATATATATATATATATATATATATATATATATATATACACACACACAATGGGAAGCAATATGAAAAGAAAAAAGAATAAAAAGAAATTAAAAACATACATAAATAAATAAATCAATCAATAAATGAATAACTAGTCTAAAACTGACAAGTTTTCTTATTGTTCACTTCACAGTGGTCAAGAAATTTAAAACACTTGAAATGTAAAAAATTTAAATAGTTACTTTTTCAACATTTAAATTTAGTCATCATCAATGGTTTTTACCCAGGTTTTCTCCCCAATTTGGAATACCCAATTATTATTTATCCTGATTCACTGCTGCAATCCCACAATGACTCAGGAATCGGAGGCTGAAACCACCAGATCTATAGTGCCAGACGACAACAGAGATCTGAATGGTTCCACTGCAGAACCACAGGCGCCCTATCAGCCACAGCTGGTTCACGGTGAACCGTGGATTGCCAATTGCACCGCCCCCTAATAACCCCCAGTCACGGTCGGCAATGACATGCCTGCATTTGAACCTGCATCTCCAGGTTATAGGGCGCATCCCTTTACTAGAAGCGCCCCTTGGTAACTCCCCTTTATCAACACGTTTAATGATTTATATAATGTTTAAATTCTTACTGTATGCTGTGGCTGAATTCCAAACCAAATTGTAACATTTGTCTTTTCCCCTATAACAATAAATATTTTTTTCAAGAATAATAACATCTAACACAGCATGTTTCCAATAGAGAATATCTGGTGGTTCTTCATCTTTTTATTTTTGTACAATCAGGTTTTTTGCTATCAATACTGCTATTAATACCTAATAAAACAATTTTCTTTGTTAAAACCACATCAAATGAATAAAATGCCTGAAATGTAAGAGCTGGTTCCATGCCAAAATGTATGTAATTTAGAGCAATCCCAGAGCATATGTAGCAAGTTTCCAGAGGATCTTCCACATCTCCAACAATTAGAATGATTAGCTCATTTATATCTAAAAAGTCTTTCTGGTGTATAATAGACCCTAGAACTTTTTTTTTTTTTTTAGCTTTACTTTGTTTTATTTTCATAATCTGATACTAGGGCTACCATTGCAGACTCATTATTATTCAGTGACGACCCACGCACGTAACACTTACCCCGTTATACTTCCATATAAAGCACATAAAACATATGCCGATTGAGTTAATACTAAATAGTTCTATTAGACAGAACAGATTATTTTACTCCCTCTCCTTCATGAGTTAATCGATGGGACTAAAACCTAAATTATTATATAAATCAGTCTGATTTAATAATACCTTTATTAGGGTTTTCCTAATAGCTTTTGTACTGCTTCTCTTTCTTATTTCTACTGTAATCTGACTTGTTCCCACACTTCCTTCTCTCTCTCTGTCATGCTGTAAATCCTCCGTTATCCCTCCCCAGCCTCCTAAACACATTAAATTCCGGATTGGTTTTTGGGTTGTGCCATACAGTGCACTGCAAGCAAACTATAAACAAGCCTCCAAATAGGGCTTCTAGTATGTAAAAAAAAATGTAACAAGACTAATATATATATATATATATATATATATATATATATATATATATATATATATATATATATATATATATATATATAAAATCCATGAAAAACTGGAAAAAAAATCATCCCTGACTGTGTTATTGCCCAGTTATACTGTATCAAATTGCTTCCTGTTCCCATCTTGCTTTAGATGCTATCTAGCTACTGTGCTCTTTTATTCTGTACAGGTTTTTTCCCAACCAGGGCCTTACAATCACAGCCACTTATTATTTCAGTGCAACGGCAGATATCTAGATTTTATTGTAGTATTTTTAAGGTCAAGGAACTGCATGCTGTTAAACACAGAACCTGTTTAATCTCTTCTTAGAGCAATAACGTTGTTTCAAGGGAATAAAGATTAAACTGATCATGTTGTTTGAAGTCAAGAACAGTGCTTAGATAATGTATGGTAAAAAAGAAAAATTGCTGGACTTACAACTCAGTAGGGTTAATACCTCAGTAGTGCAGTCTTATTTGGGAATACACTCATTTTGAGATGAGTGCTTAGGACCAGTCTAAAGGCAAATAGTTAAGCTAGCAGGGATGGAAATATAACCAGTTTACAGGCTTTATTAGCAGGAGCTAAAGTTAAGAACAAGACAGGACATGGATGATTTATTTGCATCAGTAGTAACAAAATAGACGTCTTGGAATTTGAAGATGTGAAAGTAGTGTTCTAATAATTAGCAGAATTGTTATTGTGTATGAATACAATTTTAAAATGTGCTTTTAGGTTATATATGGATCACTTAGGAAGTCTTTTAAGCTATTAGAGGAAATCTAACTTGATGTTGGCTGATCTGCCCATTAACTTTCTGTATAATTAAAAACAATATTGACATTTATAGATATGCATATACATCAGTGCATTTATACCACTATATCCACCAATGTATTCACAAATGTTTATTCATTGGTATAAAAACAACACAATATCTGTTTGTATTATACATTGAAGAAAACCTAATACATATGTAAGTGTGTGCTGTTTGATAATCAACCTTGATAAAATGCAATTTGTATGAGAATTTCATATAGTGATTACTCTTGGACTATTTCCAATTGGGTTAAGAATGCTTATATCAGCATAACAACATATCAAGTCAAGACCAGTTGATTAAAAAAGCTGAATATTTTCTCACAGTATAAAATTATAACAACCACATGGATTAGAATTGGTGTTGTATGGGTGTTGATCAAAATTATCTACAAAAGCTAAACAAAAGGAACAATAGGGGTAAATCATTTTAATGAATGAATTGTATGTTCAATAAATAAAACACTGTATTAGAAAATATTGTGATATTTTATTAAAAATGCTGCTGAAAATTGTATACACGGGTCCAGCCATAAATATCATCTATCATCACTTAAGGCAAACAATGCAAACAATAATAAGATAAACAATATAGTTTAATATCCTACATTAAAACCCTGCGTGCCTTTTCAGGTAAAGGATCTAAGGCCAAATTGGGTATCTTTGTTTGAATTTACAAATGTATTTCAATTATCTTCCAATAGACTTTGTTTTAAGCAGATGCATAATTCAAAATCTGGATTCCTGGTTCATTTTAATTTAGTCACTAGCTTATTTTTAATTTCAACCCAAAATATGACTGGCACAATACTTTACATATTGCTAGCATATGACAATTTGAAATACCTAACAAATACATTTCTGTACATATTCAACTAATGCCGTTGCCAAAAACCACTGCCTTTTTTGTATGTCCATTAAGATGCTGGTTACTGCTTAAGCTGAGGCAGTGTTTAGGTTGCTGAAATGGCCTATATTTTAAACTATACTAAGCAGCACATGATGGATCATGAAAAAAAGCAACAAAAAAAAACATAAGGTTTTTAGCCAACCAAATACCTATAAATCAATTCTTCTACTGTACTCATCGCACGTAATCTTGGATAACAAACTGTATTTATTCCCTCATGATCTAACTCTTGTTTATAATAGGGAACAAAGCCTTTCCTGAAATGCAGGTTGTAAGCAATACTTAAACATGCAACAAGTGTAATCAGAAAAGAAGAAAGGTCATATAACACTGAAATAATGTGTATGATCTCTAGGAAATATGTCTTCAAACAAATAAGCAACATTTCAAAGTTTGACTTTTTTTCAACACAATAAAGAGAACCATTGTTTTGACTAAAAAGATGATCTGACCAATATATTTACACACATCACAACTGAAAGCACAAGCTCCCTAAAAGCCATATTTAAACTCAAAACAACAATAAAAGCTTTTTTCTTCTTTCTTCTTTTTTTTTTACTATTTACATTTATTTTTTAAATTTATTTTTATTTTTTTTAATAAAGTTTCTTAAATACAATTCAGGCTGGCAATTTTTCACTTCGCACATAACAAAACCATTTGACTGCATAGGCCTTTCTTTAAGTCAGATTCCATTGGCGTCTCCCTGTAAATGATCTTCACTATTTCACAAGAGAATCCCTTGTTAGACGTCCTTGGCATACAGAGAATGGCACATACAAAGCAGTTAATCACCTTGTAATCACTTGCTACATACATAAATCTACTTTGTGTGTAATTTTGTGTCTCTGTCAGTAATCTGAAGAGTATCAAATGAGTCCGGAGCTCAGTTTATTCCCTTTGTTAAAAAGCAGAAATCCAAACGCAATGTTTCGGGAGTGACATTCACTTTTCACATTTCACAGGTTTTTAAAATTCATCTCTAATCATTTATAGAAGGCGCTGTAACAAAATAATATTTGAACTTCTGTGATGAGTTATTTTGTTCATGTATACTTTTACAGTTCTGGCTGAAAGCCAGCAAGTACCTTGTTTGAACTATACCCGAGTGGTTGAATGGCCGTGGGGTAAGTTGGTACTGTTTTGACCGACACTGAAGGTGTTGAAGGTGTGCAAGGGCTGCATCCCAGCTAAAGTATTTGGAATCATGGTTATGGTGTTAGGTGTCATGAGTGGAATGTCATCAGGCGATCTTCTCAGTGTGAGGGTATAGTCTGGTGGGCAAGTGAGTCTCAGAGTATCGTGAGCCTGCAAAGATTCACATTCATGTTCGTGCTCCAATTGTTTCATCTGCAAGGACATAATCTCTTCATTCTGAATGTGTGCTATGTCGTTTGTCGTGTTCCTCTGAGGGCTGTGACGCCTGTGTGTCTCATGGCGCCGTTTGTCCTTCTTGTAGTACAAAGCTGCAAAAGCCAAGATGTTTAAAAATAGCAAAGATGCCCCCACAGCTATGGTGACACTTAACTCTGTTGAGTAATCACGCTTGTTCTCAATGATGACTGTGGTCTCCTCTGATTTCCGAGTATCCTTAGCTTGTTTTGGGTTGTTGGCTTGGGTCATGCCAGGATGCCTTGTAGTCGAGGGCCATACTTTTCCATGAATTCGTTTAGTATATGCAAATGGAGTCGTATCTTGTGGAGGTACTTTAGTGGTGGTTGACACATACTGAAAAAGTTCATTTAGATTGTGCAGATGCGGCACAAGTTCCAACCAGAAGGCTACCTTTGTGGCTCGGTAATGGTCTCTAACTCTTGGCTTCAGACCAATGTGCAGATACAGTTGATCCTTTGGATTATATTTGGACCATGCTACCTCTTCAAACCGGTTTGGCTTTGTATGGATGAATTTTGTGTCCTGGGGAACAGGTTGGTTCGGGTCACTAAAATAAAACAGAAACGTATGTTGATTATTTAAAAAAAAAATTGTTAATTCTATATCTAAAACAGTACATTCTTAAAATAAAATGTTATTGTTTATCAAATCTTACAGACTGAAGATAGCTGTAATATCTTCTTTTTATATATACATTAAATATGTAGCCTATAACCTTACAAAATAGCCCCAATTCACTGACAAACCCCAATTGATTATAATTATAACAAAGTCACAGCCATATGGGATTCCAAAAAGACATAGGTATAAGAATAATCCCTTGAGCTACTAAGTTGTTAAAGGCCGCCGTTAATTAATCATCAAACTTACATAACAACAAGGAATGTGTGTCAGTGTAGCACACCTTATTATTACACTGACATGTAATATGTTTTGTGCAGGAAATATATAATCTTGCACAGTTTGGGCAAGCTGACTTTGAAGCGAGGTTCTGGTTGCTCAAACTGTATGAAATGATGTCTCTCAAAGTAAGAGAAAACCTACTGTACACACAATGTATTACCTTATTATAAATCACAAAATGAAATCTGTACACAAGTTAATATTTCTGACAAATCATGAACAATGATTGGTTGATTTCTCATATGTGATTTAATGGAGTTAAAAGTACACAGAACCTGTATTTTTACATAGAAAGTTACTAGAAACCAGTGCCTGATGCGCAGTATTAAAGATAAATTGGTGAAGACCATCAGTCTAGGTTTAGGCTACCATCTTCCTCAATAGCATAAGGAAATTCAAATCAGATCAAAGCATTCCACTTTTAATGTCAAAATAGGATAGACTAAAGCCACTGTAGTTAGTACATGGTGCATGGTGAAATACACACCCCTGTAACCTTCACCTAGCTCAAATTAGATTTCATTCCTCCAAGGAATAAATGGCATATGAAAAAAAGATCCATAGGTCAGAATACCCCAAATAGAACATTTGATAAATACATTATTCACCACACACATGTCTGCACTATATAATATGTACAATGTCTTAAACAGAGTATATACAAATCAATAACATTAATCACAGGCCCCCTAAAGTTCAATCTGGCAAGTAACATTATTGATTCTGAATATACAGTTGTCATCCTGCTTCCCGATCCATGATCACCTTCTGGTGTGCTGCATTAGACTAATTCACAATACTCACAATAGTCAATAATGAATATGCATTTCTGGGCTTCTACCCACTTTTATGAAAAAAAAAAAAGATTCTCACTAAAAAAGCATTTTACTTTCAAATAAAAAAAAAAAAAAAAAACAAGCATCTTCACTTGATACTTGTAACCTAATGATAACAACAGAAACTAAAACATCAGCCACAAAATGAGATTACAGGATGTACTGTAGCTACTCATAACAGAATTTACTTTAACAAATATGCCTGTAGTATAAAGTGTTACATCTTTAAATATATCGATACAGCTATGGCCAAACGTTTTGCATCACCCTGTATAATTATCTAATTTAGCTTCATAAAGTCAAATGAAACATGCTGAATAATGTTATGTTAACAAATTGAATTACATACAGCTATGTAGTTTTCCATATACTTAACAGAAAACTGACAACAACTGAAAAATGTGACATTTCCAAATCTAACATGAATTACTGTACTATTTATTATTATGGTTTCCGGTACACTTTTGGGATTTTTTTTCCCCCTTTGATTTCCACAACCTATTCAACACTTTCAATGTGTGAAAAAATGGGGGGGGGGGGGCGACGACAAATCAATTAAAAATAAAAACCTGAAAAGTCAATTAGTTAAGTATTCACCCCTTTGTTATGACACTCCTAAATAAGCTCAGGTGCAACCAACAGTCAATTGGAGAATTCCACAGTATATATTGGAGAATTCAGGAACGGTGAATTAAACTGGGTAGATAATGAGCTGCAAAAAATTAGCGTGTTTCAATGGGGTATGCTTTTTTATTTAATTTTTTAGTCGAGTTAAAGATTAGTTGTCTCGCTCGTTGGTGGAGGATGATTATAAATCTTCACAGAGACAGATTTGTTAAAAGTGTCTACAAACCATGAATTGTTGGTGTTGTCTAGTGATTTAAAATGAGACATTTTGTTTGAGAGAGAGAGAGAGAGAGAGAGAGAGAGATAATTTAATTTTTTATAGATTACATTAACTCTACTGATTTGAAATTTACTGAAGATTTACTGATGATTACGAAAGCACATTTCCTAGACTTGACGGTTTTTAAAGGAGAACACAATATACTTGCAACTACAATATATTGTAAACCTCAAGAAAGAAATTTAGACTAAATTATACTGAAAGAGCATATTTAAGAGCAAAACACAACTTTAACTTTATTTGTAAATAAGGCTAGAACAGACAGCATTCATCATATTTGTTTCTCTGCTGAATATAACTCAAATGCGAGTGTAATTAAAAACATCATTCTTAAACACTGGCACATCTTGGAAAGTGACAAACAACTTAACACCTTTACCACAGCGCCCCCTATGATCACTTTTAGATGAGCACAGAGCCTCAGAGACAGAGTAATACATACAGTATATTCTACATATGTAAATAAAAATTGGCTACCCATTGTGGCCATTGCGTGCACTGTGCCAATAATATGGACACAAAAGCCTTCCATCACCCCCATACCGGTACTAAATATAGAATAAGAGGTTTTATTACTTGTAGTACGAAACATGTTGTCTACATGCTAAAATGCCCATGTGGTCTTGTATATATTAGCCAGACAAAAAGAACTTTTAAAATACGAATAGCTCTACTTAAAGCAGCCATTCGTAATAGAAATATGGATTATGCCATTGCCCGACACTATATTACAGCCAACCATGGTTCAGTATCTTCTTTGAAATTTTATGGTATAGAGACGATCAGTCTTTCAAATAAAGGCGGGGATCTGATAAATAAGTTACAACGTTGTGAGTGCTATTGGATACATACATTAGATACAATAGTCGAGGGAGCTTAATGAAGTACTTTATGGAGAAGTTTAGCCCTGTTTCTTTAGCCATTATCTGTGTCTGTATTATTATTATTGAAGGAATTTCTAAAACTATGGTTTTGTCTACATTAAATTGTTAGGAGTATCTTTCCCTTTTCTGTATTGGTTTTATAAATGTAAAACAATTCTAACTAAATTAAGAACACCTGTTAAAATATAATAATATACATACAGGGTGTAAGTTCACTGTTGTTTTGATTTTTTAAAATCAATGTTTTTTGCCATGTGGAGGCTTGTAGACATAATGGTACATATAACCAATATGTTTACTTAAAACAACATCTATAAACAGACATTTACCTGTATATCCGTATCTGTATTAAATTGCTGAAATAGCATAAATGTGTGTAATTAATTAAATACATCTTTTTAGTACCTGTGTACACAAGCCTCCCCAGAATGCTCTGAGGAAGACGCTGGCAGCGTCGAAACGTCAGTACTGTTGTACAGACATTAACATCTGTCTCTTTATCTGAACCAATTCATTAAATATACATTGCAAAGTTACCAAGTGTGCTCTCTTTCTCCTTCCCAGGGGAGTGTCTCCTTCAGTGAAGTCACCAAGGGTAAGCAGTCTGTTTTGATCTATTCTCCTGCTGTGATTGAGCACCTGCGATTGTTTGAAGTTTACCTGCTGAACCATGGAGGCACACTTGTGTACACACACACACACACACACACACACACACACACACACACACACACTACCGGTCAAAAGTTTTAGTTTCCAGTTTTTATTGAAATTTACTCAGTTTAATGTCTCAGTGTACTCTGAAATTAAATCATTGGACAAATAAACAATTGGAGATAAAAAAAGAAATAATGGAATCATTTTGTTTAACAAAATTTAATCTAAATTTTTGACTCATCAAAGCAGCCACCTTTTGCAGATATAACAGCCGAACACACTCGTGGCATTCTTTCTACAATGGAAACCAAATATTGTTCGGAAAGTTTTTCCCAACACTGTTGCAGAAGTTCCCACAAATGTGTTGCACTTGTAGATTGCTTTGCTTTCACCCTTCTGTCCAGTTCATCCCAAACCAGCTCGATGGGGTTTAAGTCTGGTGACTGTGCTGACCATTCCATGATTTGAAGCCTACCGTCTTGTTCTTTTTTTATAAGGTAGTTCTGACATAGCCTGGAGGTATGTTTTGGGTCATTATCTTGCTGTAGGATGAACCCCTGACCAACTAGGCGTATACCAGTGGGTATTGCATGGCGCTGCAAAATGCTGTGGTAGCCGTTTGGCTCAGGGTACCACTCACTCTGTGCAAGTTGCCGACTCTGGATCCAGCAAAAGAGCCCCAGACCATCACGCTTCCTCCTCCATGTTTGACAGTTGTTGAACACACCAAGGAACCATCCTTTCGCCTACACAACGGCATAAAAAAACCCTGCATGATGAACAAAAGATTTCAAATCTTGTCCACTGGCGGTGCTTCATGGCCCAGGCAAGCCTCTTTTTCTTATTTTGCCATCTTAGCAATGGCTTTCTTACTGCCACACAACCTGTCAAACCTGCAGCTCGAATTCTTCTCTTCACAGTTGAAACTGAGACTTGCTTACTTCGACCAGTGTTAAGCTGTGCTTGAAGCTGTTGTCCTGTGAGCCGCCTATCACGCAAGCTGTTGACTCTCAAAAACTTGTCTTCTGATTCTGTTGTGGCTTTGGGTCTGCCAGACCTCTTCCTGTCAGAGTTTCCTCCAGTTTCCAAGTGCCTTTTGATGGTGTAGGAAACTGTACTCACTGACACCTTGGCTTTCTTTGCAATTTCTCTAAAGGAAAGACCTACACTTTTAAGGGTTATAATGGTATGTCTGTCTTCCTTTGTTAATTGCCTTTTTCTCACCATTATGATAGCAATATACTACTTCCTGCAGTACAATACTGTCTAAATAATGCTTAAGAGGGTGTAGTAACACAGTCTGTTCCAACACTGTTTTATACAGACAGAGGGTTTGTAAGTAATCAACAAAAGTTGGAACACCTGTAGGAATTGTTAGCATCAACTTTCAAGGCTTAATTTACTTCCATTGCTGCAGAACAGCTGTAAGTTGTTAACCCATTAATTGTTCCCTGAAAAAGGCCTTTTGTATAACTCTGAAATGTACATTATTTTTCAGTTTTTGGTAACCTAAACTTTTTTTTTTAACCTCTCGCAGTTTACCGCTTACCTTTGTACCATTTCAGGTTATTCACTGGACTTGAACTGCTTTAATTTCAACAAAAACTGGAAATGGTGGTGTTCTAAAACTTTTGACCGGTAGTGTATATACATATATTTAAAAAGGGATTACATCATTTTTAAAAACAACAACAAAAAAAAGATATATATGCATGTCATGGTTGAGATTACAATCCAGTAAGAATTGAAATTCCAAATTTCCAGTCTGAGCTTCAACTGGTACAAACAGAAAATCTCTACCAGTAAAGATGCTAAATTGAGTTTGTATCAGTATAAGCTCAAACCCTGGAAAGCATGTTTCCATAGATGCACACATTTAGAAGGAAACCCTTTATACATTGGAGTGTAGCAAAATCTTGTCTTGCAATTAATAGCACTACAGGAATTGGGTCTGTTGCTATCATGTTGACCTAAGGCAACAATACATTTTCAGTGAACTGTTTAGTTACATATTATACCATTTAATATTTTTAATGGTAATACTTAACTTTTATGTGTCTTTGTGGCAGTGTGCCCCGCCTATTTTGCATATTTTTGTGTTATATGTTGCATGTAGTTTGTTAATGTTGGTGTATTGTAGTTGGTACACTGGATATAATATGGGATATGTGCACATGTGTTTAAAATGTATATTTGTATTTAGGCCCAAGGATTGCACTGCACTTCACGTGCAGATAAAATGTAATAATATGTGAGCACAGGGAATTATACTAAATAAATTCACGTGCAGTTGTACCGAGACTCCAACTGAATGACTGATTAGCAATCGAGTCTCGGTACAGCTGCATAAAAGCAGCATGTTGTCACTTATTTGTGGTTGTGTATTCGGGAAGTGGAGAACGAGTGAGAGAGAGGAGACTATATTTAAAAAGAAACCAATTGCTACAAGTACTAGAAGGCCAGCAATCTGCTTGTGTGTTTAGTGTTCGTCCACTTGTTTTGTCTGTATGTTTTGTTTGTATATTTATTTTGGCCGCAAGTGCCGTGTCCTGTATTGGTGTGCTGTGTTTATACAAACCTTTTATTTTCTGACTGTTTAATTATTAAACTGTGCATCAGCGCCATCATCATTTCACCCGTCCTGTCTCTGTTTTTCATTTCCTGGTCTGTGACATCACCACGCATCTGCGCACTGCAACCACTCTCTCACAGTCTTTAACTACAATGCAATTACACTGTAAGCGAACAAATGATCACATAGCAATTGCATTATAAATACAAAACCATATGTGTAAATCCCGAAATCAATCAAAAATAAAAACGGCACTGTACAGTGTAAGATTCGATAGAGACAGAGGTTAAATTAACTCTAGGTCTAGTTGTAAAATGTCAACCTGATAATCAGCCACGGATTGTATAAATCAGCTATAACAGTTATCATAGGCTACTTGAAAATATCAGAATTTAGTATAATAGTATGTACAAGTTCTTATCCAGACCGACATACAGAAGTGAGTTCCTGTAATTTCTTATTTTAAAATGTTTTTTCAACCTTGAGAAGACGTTGAAACCACAGTGTCTGTCCTCTACATGCAAATGTTGCACCTAAGTGCACAACAGCTTGACGCCCCAGTCTGCAATTCTAATAATCTCTGCATCACTTTAACTGGAAGAAAAAAGCAAGCTGAAAAACTGTCTGTCTTGCCTACTGGTAGGCTAATTCTGGAAATCACAGGTCAATATATCTGTTTTTCCCTTCAAGGGAAATTCAAATCTGAATATTTTGCAAATCACTAATAAGGTTACAGATAAAAGACAGGTATGTCAACATGGCAGACATATAATTTATAAAAGAAACATCTTTGGGTTTTTCAGTTATCACTCATGTATTCCAAGGTTGCAGTTTGACATCTCTCCTTGAGACACCCTGTGAATTCACAGCAACAGAACGTTTCAAAAGAAAGGCGTGCATAATTTGCCTTTAATGTCAAATATGTAACTTGTTACAGAACTCTAATACTGTAAATGATATAATTGGAAATACTCCTGGGGATGGGAACACTGTGTGAGATATACAACATTTAAATAATTTCTGTTTCAACTCTGCCGATGGCAAGTTGGTGACTAGAACCTTTTTTTTACTAAAACACCTTAGGCTGCATGGGATGTACTGAATCACACACCTTTTCAGGTGTTTGAATGCACTTGGCTGTCTGTCTGTATGTCAGACATTTCTACTTGTGCATTCTGGGAAAGATTATCACATGGACCTACTTTTACATATTAGTTCTAATGTTGTATTTACAGCAATAGGTGGATGAATAACTTATTTTAAATGATCAAAAAATAACTTTTTAAAGCATTTTCTTATATATATATATATATATATATATATATATATATATATATATATATATATATATATATTAAACAACAAGACCTCTTTGTAGACTCATGCCTCTTTGGCAAAAAGGTTTTAAATTATTGTTTAAGATGCTGTATTTTACAATTGGGAAAGTGATTTCTGATAATGTAGAGGTCACTGAAATCTAAAACATGGAATAATGTAGAAATCATTTTTAAGGTTTGATTAAAATCGCAGATTTAAAAACAACTGAATAAATACAATACTGATATGGGTGCAAATCGGGCCTGAAAGAACAGTGAATGTGAATATGAATCTTTACAGATTTACGTTTGCCGTTTTTCACATGCAGAACCTAAGCAAGGGACCAACAGACCAGTAGGGGTTGCTGAAACTCACAGAGTAAAACTATCTCCGGTCAACTATACTCCTTAACCCTAACCCTATACTCCCTAACCCTGCAGGAGAACAAAGACCAATGCAGCTTCCCTGCCAAGATCGTCAACTTGGCACAAACAGGATTTGAAACACACTGGCATTGCTCACCCTGCACTCCAAGCAGAAGTACTTTTATTAGATAAGCTACAGGGAACACTGTCTGCCCTAATCCACAGAAGAGAACCCTTTACTTTTCAAGCAGTCAGTTCATAGGAAATTGTGAAGAGGCCATAAACAGGATTTGAAATTAATCCACGTTGAAGCATAGTCTGTCGAAAATTAAAGTAAAGATCCACCTAGTAAAATAACAAATAAATAAATCACATTAATTGATTTACTATTAAAAAAAAAAAAAAAAAAAAAACATTTTTATTGTTGTTTATTTTAAATAATAGGTATCAGTAGAAAAGACTACTGATAATATAAGAAAAAAATGGGCAAAATCATGTTGGTTAATGCTGACTAAACAACATAAAAATATAAGACTCTTGCAAAGTCATCTCTTTGCAGATGTCCTTGAAACCAGTCCAACATGCAAAATAACTGCACTGATCTCCCTACTAATCTAAATATGGAAACACAACAGGAAAAGCTATGCCAACATAGACAATAAACGATAACTGATTTCACAAAGCAAGATTAATAATGATCAGCGATAATCGTTCTATGACAGTGCAGATTTGCAATCAAAATGATTGTAAAAAACATAGTTTAGAAAACAAATAAATATTATAGGGAAGGTGTTAGTCACTGGGGTTGCAGCGATGCAACGGTTATACTGTCAGATCGCGATACAGAAATTGTTTTCATTTTTATCATGTGTCAAATCAATTACCGTGATATCACAAGATAATGGCCCAGATAATGTTAGTAAGTCAGATATATGCAGCATCATATAACATTCCACACTTGGAAACCTTCCTTACTTGTCAAAAAAATATCAAAGGCTTATGGTCGAGTGTAGTTCCCATCAGAGGAAAAGATTTGCGTGTTATGTGACATGTAGGACAAGGCCCATGGGAGTGACAAGCGTGTGGCGTGTGGTTTCAACTGAGGGACTGCTGTGATAGCAGCGATATATGTTTCTTCCCAGTAAAACATTCAGTATCTATATTTTTATGTTGATATAACTGAGTTTGACTCCTGACTGCAGACAGTGTTCTCTTCTTTATCTTTTTTAATTCAACACCATTCAATGAAATTAAAATGTATTTAGTGTTACAGTCCACTTACTGTTTGGACATGTGCTATTGTACTCCTTTTGGAAGTTGACAAGAATACAATTCTGTGAAATAAATATGTTCTTTGTTCTATACATTTCTATTGTTGATATTGCTATAACTGCTCCTTTCTTTATATAAAAAATAACCTAAAAGAAGGATTCTACATCCAGACATGATAATATCGGGGCATCGTCATTTTCTGTTCCGCTTGTATTGTGATGAGAAAAATTTGCACCGCTGCAAACCTATTTGTCACACAACAAAGATATTAAAATTGCTAAAGTGCTAGAAAGATTAAGACCCATCAGTCAGCAGAAGAGCAATCATGTGTTTAAATGTTTATAGTTGTGTTTATAACTGGGGTCGTGCTTGCAGACAGCATCCCATGACAAGCTCCTTGGCTTTAGATTTTGGAGGGGCGATGATCGTTGAAAATTCTAAACAGACCTTGGGCAGATAGTTAAACATGTGTATGATAAAAGATCCAGTAAAGGCCCACATTCACAAGATGGCTTAACTTTGCAATGTAAATAACTCCATTATCTCTCAATAAGGGACCTGAGATAGGAGCATGAACATTCTAATGTATAAAAAACTTATTATAAGTTGTACATGAAATACTATAATGTTATCTTGACACAAACTTCACAAAAATACTCATGTATCTGTGAGAAACACTAATACATTAAATCAACTGACTTTGTCTATATCTTTTTAAGTGCTTAAGAGCTGATGCACACTTAGATTGCTAAGCCAAGTTTTTCTTTCCACCATCATACAACCATCCACCTAAGACATAGTTTCCTAAGCTTATTTTAGTATTGCTATACTTTATGAAAGTAACATGTAACTTACCCAGTTTTGGCAAAGTTTGTCCAGTAGGTCATAACCACAGCACTCAGCATGACATCATTCTTGGAGAAGTTGCAGTTGAAGAGATCTGTAGGCCCAATCATGGGGATGCCAAACACATAAGGAACTTCATCTCCATGAGCTGAATCAGCCCAACTGGGCTTCATGTCGCTCTGACAATGGTGATAAAAAGCATAGAAATATGTCGGTGAGCCATACTGAGCATGAAGATCTGCTGTGGCAACTGCAGGAGCCACCCATTGGTGATCTGTGAACAAAGCGACCAGAGTCTTCCTGCGTGTTTCAGGGTTCTCTTTATCTGCCCAGTCGGTGTACATGAATTTGATGGTTTCCCGAAGGGTATCTTTTCCTTCTGGATAGCCGTACAAATGATCGACAAAGTCAGACACCGCAAAATCAAAGTCATTCGCCGACACCCCATCCTCGCTGTCCACAATGCCATCAACAAATTTAAATCCTTCTCCCTGGTTCACCCCAAGCATGATGTCATAATTAAGGAATTCCCCCTGCTCCATTAAAATCTGTGGGTCATCTGGTATTACATCCCCATCGATGACGGGCCCAAAGGCGATGTGGTATTTTGCTGGAGTAATGTATTGCTCTATGAGCTCTTTGTAGTTCTTGTTTCGCAGGCACTCAACCAAATCAATAGTATCTAGCATGTTGCAGCCAACTTTTTCTGCTAACATCCTGGTGTACTTGGCAGGCTGGTAGTTAACCGCCCAGCTTGACAATGCAGTCCCACTCTGTATTATTGCTTTCTGGAAAAGATCTGATGGAATAAATAAAAATTAGGATATGAAAAGTGTGGCATTTCACAAGAATACAGTTAGTCTAAAAGAATTTGGTCTGCTATTTTATTTTTATAAAATAGTTAGCACAAAGCCAAAAAAACCTGTTGTATTTTATGTTCAAGTAATTTCCCACTTGAGATAACTTTGAAATATTAAAAACATGCACAAGAGCAATCTGATCAAAATCTTTCTGCAATAGTTATAAAATCATTATTTGTAACAATGCTGATGCTCAGATTTATTGGCAATAAGGGCACAGGAAACAGCATCTTTGTTTTCGTGGCTATTACAACCACAGGATTCAATAATGGATAGTTTGGTTACATTCCCAAGCTGATTTACGGCTGGGCTGTGTGAATAAAAAATATATCACTACCTTTCAACACAGGTCACTGCATAGGTAACTTAATGGGTTTGTTTTTAAGCATTACACAGTGTTCTGTAGCAAGTAATATGCAAACCTCTCAGCTATACTGAAAGATCCAGACGCGGCAGAATTCTTGTGAGCATTTGGTAAATCTTCAATACTGGTTGACATACAAAAACTGGTGGATGGAATTTGTTCTTGCTTTTGAGATTGACATTATTTTTTGTACAGTGTATAGTTACTCATGCTCTGGGGTTTCTAATCACACTGAAGACTGACCCCCACAAGGGACTATTGTATATTGACAGTTTATACGATTATGAAAAAAACATGGGAAAACTAACCTTAACGAGACATCCCCTCACTGTCTCCCATTTTGTGTCAGAACTAGTAGGAGGACCCTTTAGCAGACTTTAACCTGCAGATGCTTACATGATGAATCATTTAAGTTTGACAGTATGAGTCAGATAGGCTGGGGGTCTCTTATCTCCATGTGTATATAAAATTATGTTTGTCCACATTCTAATGCAAGTCCTTTGTTTTAAAAGATTGTGTTTTTGTTATATGATGGTACATTTTATATGTGCATTTTGGTGATCAGTACTGTGTCTAAACAGCTGGTTCAAGATTTAAAAGCTGCTTGTAAAGATTGTTTTTTCTCTCTCAGATCAAAGAATTGTTGGACGTATATACTTTGGGTCTTAGATGGGCCAGCTAAGTCTCTTTGTTTTATTTTTTGAAGTATATTGAATAAACACTTAGTATTATACACCCAGAAACATAAAAAACAAGTACGTTTATGACTGTCCAAAGACTTGTTGGAGGGTACTCAAGAGTAAAACATTTCAAATGCTGCATACCGTAGTTTTTGGATAGAGCCGTGCATTGGTGTAAAATGCACTCCGATGCATTCCTCACACTTTGTCATTCCTGTAATCAGTTTGTTGTATTACACACGCCTATGGATAATGCTCTCTGTTTTAGCAACTCCTTTTTGGTTCTTAACACTTCATTCCTTTGCATAGTTCACATAGATTCAAGCAGCATACATCCGGCTACTACTGTAACTCTGCTTCAGTGCAAGAAAAAGCATATCAAGTTCGAAGACTGCAATGCACTACGGAGCACTTTTTTAGATTTCTAGATCAACGAAATATGTTAGAAAAATATTTAGCTTAATCCTATATGAAATGAATAGCAAGGCTAGGTTCAATTTCAATGTGACACCTCCTTCGTTTGTCATATCTCACGTCTCTCCCTGCATGGCTTCAGGTACCGGTAACATTAAATCGTACTTCTAGTTGAACGTGAATTTCACAATTAGAATAAGCGAATGGGTTAAGATTGTCCTTTTTCATATCACATAGCTCTTCTTAAAAACTTGTTTTGAAAATTGCTTGTAAGATAATAAAATAACGCATTTAAAAAAATTATTTCATTGCAAGATCGTCCAATTTATTTGGATTTTACATTAAGATCAGGTCATGTAATCAAAACACTTATTTCTGATTAAACCATTATATTTTAAACTGTCATGTGACCATTTTTATTTATGATTGGAAAAGAATGTCTCAACAGTCATGTCAACAGTTGTATCTTAATGCATAAGGATATAATCAAACTTAAAATAAATTAAACTTTGACTTAATCTGAAACATAGTTGATGTATTTTATGTTAAGTTTTAAAAAAAAATAACACCAACTGTTATACATAACACTCACTATAAAGCTTCTAACATTTGCAAACTTTAAGGCTGCATCAAGTTTTTTTTAAAACAAAAAATGTATCCCAACATATGCATGTTCAAACCGTGTTGATATTTTATTTGTACCATAATAAAAACAGTACCTTGTCGTCAGTTATTAGAGTATACTGTGTAAAAGTCAGTGCAACAATATGGAAGACTAGAGACAACTAGGGTTCAAGGTTGGTGTTATAGCCAGATTTATTTTGTGAGAAAATCCTAGCAAGTTTGTGACTAAAAACACCCTAGCACTGAAAAAACCGCCTTTGGTCTTATAGTATCCCACAATCTATAGACACATTTTTGACTGATTACCTAGGAAACAAAGATAATTTGTTTGTAAACATTCACTAATACATACTTCTTGAAATATATTTTAGGTGATGCATTTTAATTTAACATATCTTATTTTCTGTAAAATAAACTTATACTGTAACCTAGTGTTACAACTGTGATGCAAAGGACAGCAATTGTAAATTATACTGTGTTCCACTCTCATGCGCTTTTCTGGAAGACTGTCAATTTCAATAGTATTAAAGTTTAGTGGCGTCTCCTCCTGCTTTCATTTCAACTGTGCTCTGGCCACATGAACATGGGCACAGGACTGTACGTGTGCACCCGTACGGGAAACATGCCAAATATAAAAAAAAAACATATTATAAATAACATGTTTTGATGCATTCCATGTACCCCTCTTCAACTTCCTTAATAATATGTAAATATGTTTGAAGAGCTGGCTATCAGTCATACATGAATGATGTTTTTCTTGCCATTGCTATTTAATTCAGCAGGCCTTTTTGAGTGGGTGGTAAAATAATGTTGGGCTCACAGTTGCCAATAAAGTCATCAAATTTTTAGAAAACTAAATCAACAAGCATATTAAAATGGACTCTATAAAAGGTTTAATCTATAGAGCACATACTCTGTGGACAAGACATTCTCAAGGTGAAAAAAAGAAAGAAAAAAACCTTGTCAATTACACTAGTTCCATAGTCTATAGGCAGCAATGACCTAACATCTAGTCCCTCTGATAATCTGTCATGCTTCAAATTGACATGGCTTGAATTTATTAGTAGTTTTTAGGAGGTAACATTGATCTCAAATCAATTTCCATGGTCACCACCTGTGACATTTGTATCCTCTGTGTTTGTGTTGTTTACAGTACTTGTATTACGATTCCTTCCAATTCAACTGCAAGGTGTGTCACTGTATAAGTGTCCCAGTAACATTATCAAGCAAAATGTCTGCTGCTATGTACCACAGTACCTCCAAAACTAATTAACTGTAAATATATTTTCAGTGAACCTTGATACACATGTTGTGCTTTGATCTCTTTGTTGAAAATGTTATAATAAAACAAAACAAATTTACCTTCTGAATAATGAGACAGTGTCAGCAGACTAACACACGATGCCCCAGCTCCAGATCCAAATATTGTTACTCTCTTGGGATCCCCTTTAAAAGTTTGAATATTTTCTTTGATCCATCTCAGAGCCTGGATTTGGTCAAGCAATCCATAGTTTCCTTTAGCAGCTTGGTCACCTGTGCTTAGAAAACCTAGACAAGGCAAACAATACAATGAAACATAAATAGGAAAAACATGTACAGACACACATCCTCCGCTGCAACTCTATCTATCATACAGTACATGATAATATAATGGAATGCATATTGTTTGACAAATACAGCAGTGCATTAGTATTGAAATCATAAAGTGTCTTCATATCTGTAAATATTTCCTGTACAACTATTAGTCAATATCTTCACAAGGTGAGAGTAATAATTTGTTATGAAAATGAGAATGTATTTTCCATTGCAATAATATCACTGTAAAAATAAAATGAAGCATAAGCAAGGATTATTTTTTTTTACTAACTTTCAGCTACGAATCTTATTTTTCAACGTACATTATGTGTGTGTGTGTGTGTGAACTTGTGCTAAGGAATGCCCATGGTTTACTTCTGCAATTTTAATTGTGTTTCTGCTATCAGTATAGCTGTTTTTAAAAACATACAAAAAGACTAAATAAACAATAATTCCTGTGTGCAATTACTTTATGATTACATTGCATACAATATTGGTTCCCTTTCAATTCGAAGACGACCACCACCAGATAGGTATGGGATATTCCTGCCCTTCGGGTAGGTATTGCTCAGCTCTCTATACCAGAGCTGCCGAAAGGGACCTTCCTGGGATGACGCCACCATGGCCCTTGAGAGGGACGTGGCCTGTAGTGGCTGTGAGGCCTTTGAGCCTCGGCTGAAAGAAGCCTGTTTAGAGAGAGCCAGGAGGACGAGCTCTGCATCCTCCACGGCCGGAACGTCAGCAGCTCTGGGTGCCCCAGACGACATGTCCCAGGGATCCCTGCTTGATATTGCTAATGCGCATGCTGCTTGCAGTCGCTCCCCATCTCTGCAGGCGAGATGGGTGAATCTGCATGGGGTAGGTCGACTTGAACTGTCACCAGAACAGTACCAGTCCCACAGCCCCACTAGGTGACCTAAGGCATCGCCTACAGGGCACATCAGCAGAGAACCGAGCCAAATCGGCAGTCAGAGGGAACGCAGGTTGTGGTCAGTCCACAAACCAGCTTTACAGAAGGCGTTTTCAGGGCCACCTGTAAGCGAGCCATTCATCTCGTAGACCCTATCTCCCACAGAGAGGGTTACTACTTGAGGTACTTTCTGGTACCCAAGAAAGACGACAGCTTTTGCCCCATCTTAAGACTTGAAACTCCTGAACGGGTTTTTGAAAGAATGAAGGTTCCGAATGCTGACGCACCATCACATCCTCCAGTCCATCCGGCTGGGCGACTGGTTCACCACCATAGACTGTCCCGTCTACAGTGGTGTTCCCATTCGTCCAGACAACAGGAAGCATCTGCGCTTTTCCTTTCTAGGAAGCATGTACGAGTTTGCTGTGCTGCCATTCGGCCTCTCCCTGGCTCCGGCTGGACTCCACTACGATGTGCACATACCTGTCGGATGACAGAGTCGCAGCTATCCAGGGTTGCCTCTCCCTGTTTCGACAGGGATCGCAGGTCACCCTCAGATCATGCCAGAAACTACTGGGTCTGATGGCCGCGGCCATCTCAGCCATTCCTCTGGGTTTGCTTTGCATGCGCCTGCTACAAGCGTGGCTCAATCTGTTTCACCTCAATGCCAAACGCGACAGACACCGCCGCCTGACTGTGTCTTACACGTGCTCAGCAGCCATACACTGGTGGAGGGTTCCCAGCGGGTAAGTGAGCTGCAGGTGCTGTCTGTGCACAGCTCCTGCATGCATATTTGGGAAACCCTGCTTTCGTCCCCAAGGTGATTACAGCCTTCCACATTAACCAATCAGATTTCCAATCTGTGGAACTGGAGTCCTTTCATCCACCCCATCTGCTTCAATGGAGGATGAGAGATTAAATACCCTTTGCCCAGTGCGGGCATTGAGAGGCTACGTGCATACGACAAGAGCACTGCGTCAGTCCAACCAGCTCTTTGTCTGCCATGGAACACGGACCCCAGGACAGCCCCTCTCTAAGCAGCGTCTGTTTCACTGGATTGTGGACAGTCTCGACTGCGTACAATGGTGCTGGCTTGCCCCCTCTGGGTAGGGTAGCCGGACCCTCCACTAGAAGGTTGGCTACATCTTGGGCCCTTTTCAAAGGTGCCTCGATGTCTGACATTTGTACTATGGCTAGCTGGGCTACGTCGCATATTTTCACTAGGTTCTACCAAAATAATGTGGTAGACCCTGCCTTGCAAGACCCTGCCCCGCAAGGGTCCTTGAGGGTGTAAGTTTACACCGCTAACCCCTGGGTTAGACAGTGTTGTGCGTCCCTCATTTGC
The DNA here is from genome assembly GCF_017654505.1 of Polyodon spathula. Taxonomy (NCBI): domain Eukaryota; kingdom Metazoa; phylum Chordata; class Actinopteri; order Acipenseriformes; family Polyodontidae; genus Polyodon; species Polyodon spathula. Next base: position 16,794,340 of record NC_054548.1, on the reverse strand, counting down.
TGCCGTTCCTTCTCTCTCGCGACGGCTTTGGTATAGGTTATCCCATAGCTATCTGGTGGTGGTCGTCTTCGAATTGAAAAGGAACGTTAGGTTACTTACCGTAACCCTGGTTCCCTGAAAGAGAAGATGACCACCACCTACAAGGTCGCTTCGGTTGCCCTCACGGGTTAGACAGAAAAAGAGGAGGATCTTCCTGTGAGTGATGGTTTTATTCCCTTAGTGGGCGGGACTGAGTACGTCATCCCAGGAAGGGGCCTTTCGGCAGCTATGGTATAGAGAGCTCAGCGATACCTACCCGAAGGGCAGGAATATCCCATACCTAGCAGGTGGTGGTCGTCTTCTCTTTCAGGGAGCCAGGGTTATGGTAAGTAACCTAACGTTATCTTCATCACAGTTGTTGTTTTCTTTGTTATTTGCCTCTAGAAGGATCATCATTAAAATGTAATGCTAGGATTCATAATATGATATCAAGAAAACATGCAAAGCAAAACACTCAGTAATTATCTAGTTAAAATTGTACAGATAGAGTATACATGCACAGGTACAATATAAAAACCATTGATCTTTGTGTTGACTTTTTTTAAAAGAATACATAATGCCCACTTTTCACACTCAACCTTCTTGGGGAAAGGTTTGAAATGAACTGCTTCTGATCCTCAGCATACACATGAACCCAAACAGGGTGAAGATTTTTCTGAGCTCATTTAATCTCCTTGACAAATTACCAGAACATTTTATTAAGCATTAAACATATAAATCCCTGCAATCTGGATTCTGGGAATTTGAAGTAAATTATCCTTTACTAAGTAGAAAAAATGGCTTCTATGTAACACTTGCAAGGAGTTTAAGTCTAACATATAAGATGCCACACAGAAATTCTCAATTTTAAACTTTCCATGTTGGGTTATTTTGCTTCAGTATTAGGTTGCTTTCCGTAATACATAATCATGGAGCAAAAAAACAAAAAAACATAGAATCACAATTGGTTCATAAAAAGATACCAAAAGAGAAATTTCAAAAAAGGCTGTGGATATGTTCAGCAGCCATTGGAAATAGTTTTAGAACAGAAGGCAGTCAAATTGTACATTATTAAACTTAACCCAACCTTATTCCTAACATTGGCCCTGCAGTAACATTACTCTAAACTTTACCAAACAACTCATGACCGTGAAACCTTCAGTTTCACATTTCTGACAATGTCTGGATCCCAAATACGTCAACATTGATGACTATCGGACAATCCGGTTATATGCAAGGCAAAAATGCACAACAAAGACTTTATTGTGCTTTTATTATGCATACCCTATAATTTTCTAAAAGCATAATAGTTACATCTTCTGAAACATTTATTAGTGTTTGGCACAAATTAGGTGATTAGCTTAGTCCCCAGTCAACCTAGGAAACTGGTCTTTGGAGTATTGATATTAGGGATTTTTAAACACAAATTAGAGGATTTGTAGAATATATTTGCAATTCCAATGTGGAACAAGAACATAGTGTTTAATCAAAAGCTGCAAGTAGACATTGGATCAGGATGCGTACCACTGGCACCTCGAGCAGTTCCTGAGGAAACTGGCAGAGTTGCTGGAGACAAAACATATGGGGAAAAAACAAGTCCCGAGGCTCTTGTAGAAAATAGATCCTGTTTGTCATTGAGGATTGAAGAGAGCTAAAGACAGCTGGTCAGGAGATTACAGCCTGCTCTCAGCAGGCACACACTGGCAGTGGAGTAGGAGCCTTAACAGCAGACTCCAGCTCCCTGCTATCATTGTTGAAATGGCACTGTGTCTGCAGGCTGTGGAATGAAGTGCATAGAAACAGAAGCTCTGACTAGACTCGCTACTGGAAGAAGCACTGGTCTATAAACCTGGTATTGGAAAGCAAACGTTTGCAAAATAAAAAAAAAAAAAAGTTTTAAACATTCAAAAAATGTATGCCAAATACCTTTGCCCTTTTAGTCACTCAATATCTCTGTTTAGCAGGAGTTACTGTTTTGTAAAAAGGAGCGCAAATGCTGTGAGGATACTACCTATTATTTCCATACATTTTTGGAGGTTAGCTGCATATGGTAACATAAGTTAATGTCAAACAAAAAGAGGCTTGACTAGTGAACTGTACTGTAGCGTGAATGATAGATTTCAGCTCTATGTTATTTATATGGATTTATATGCCTAAAGGAAATTAACACTACTTCTGGAAATAATGTGTACAGTTTGTTCTTGATGCTGTCACATTTAGCCAAAATGCTATAAATCCTATCAACTGTGCCACCAATCCAGTTTAATTTACACATCACAGCCCACCAGCACTGGTAACATCCTGTAATCTCTCCAATCATTTTTGTAATTTTTTTAATTGCTTCCCACCCACCTCGTCTTCAAAAGTTTGTGACTCATGAGTGCAATAAGTTGCGTTAGAAACTGAAAGATTAATTTGCTACATGAGCTAACGGTTGCGTGGACCAGCATGTATTTACTGGATTCGAGGACGACCCAAGCCCCAAGCCATTATTTGTAGGGAGGTTTTGTTAAACAGAACTCTTAAACCTGCAAATTTGAGATGCCATTTCTCTACAAGCATTCAGAATGTGAAAAATGCATTCAACAAAAGAAACAGGAACTTTACCATCAGCAACTTTCAATGTGCAAAAAATGACAACATTCCATGTTGACCTGATAGCAAAGATCCAATCCCAGGAATCTCATTAAGTTAGGTACATACTTTCTACATGCACTTACACATATACACATAAAAAGTAGTTTCGAAAATAAGTGTCCCAGTAAAGAAAAAGGTTGGGAACCACCATTTAAATTCATTCATTTAATCTTTTTTTTTTCAGTTATAATTAAGTAGTGCTTCTGTTTGTTTCTTCGAAATGTATTGTACCTTGCTCCGAAATTAAAGTATGTCTGAATTGTTTCCATTTTATTAAATACATACATTTCATATGTACAGAACGATATACAATTATTTTGTTGGTAATTTATTTAAGTTTAGCAAATTAAGTTGATGGAATGCGCTTGATTTTTGTCTACCTTTCTGTAAGTAACCTTTAATGAAGTTAAACAAAAAAAAAAAAAAAAAGATTTCTATAGTGTTCATACACTCCCTACGTCAAACATGTTAGACTCACTTAGGTCCTTATAGCCGCTTCTTAAAGGTAGCACACAACATAACAAACTGATGTGTTTTTTGCCATTTTACATAATGGTATACAGTTATCTTTCTAGAATTTGTTACAAGGAAATCGGTGGGAAATAGAGGCTCTTGCACAGAAAACAAATGCTGTTAAAAAAAAAAAAAAGTTGGAAATTCAAGTAAATATCCAATTTAAACAAAAAAATAAAGTATGTTATTTCTCCCACACAGGACAGTGAATATATAAACATGAGTCCTTGTGCTGATAAAAAAAGCACAACAACCACGCCTTTGGTTCACTGGCATGAACTTAATACAGATTGCTAACGGTTGAAAAGTTAATTAACACATGCATGTAAGCAAAACAGTATGCATTAGACCAGCAAGGGAAGGTTGACTAAAAAAGTTGGTTAAGGTTGTTTAAAACTTGACTTATGATGCACACAGACAAGCCAGTGATTCTGACATCCCTGACACATGTATTTGTCATTGTTACAGGCTTCATTTTCACTCTAAGACATGATGCAGTGAACTGCAGTGTTACATATATGTACACAAAAAGAAAATACAGTCCATGTGTCAACCTAACTTTTCTGTACCAATGCCAGTTGCTAGAATCAAGGGTTGCAAACAGATGCAAAAAAAGTCACATTTATTAAACTGGAGTTTTGGAAAACAATGAGAAATTGTGAGCTCTTATTAATAATTTATTACTGCCTGTTTGGTTAACCATTTAAAAAAATGGTATTATATATAGATATATATATCAAGACTACTATATATGGTTCTGAAGACTACCACCACACATGTTAGGAATCCGGATGGTAGTCTTTACATCATGAAATACCATCATGGTATAGTGTATCCTAGTGACTCAGCCCTAGTACACAGGTACAATATTCGTGCGTTCAGGCATTAATAGCAAGTCACACTGCAATAAAAGGGTTGAATATTCCTGTGAGAGGCAAGTGATTCTCTAGCCACCACTGAAAAAAACTGGATAATTTTTTACCCAGCTGATCTTCCACAAGATGGATGCTGTAGTTTTTTGGGGAGCAAATATCCTCTGGGCTGTTCCGTACCACAGATACTAAAGGCACATGTACATTATCAATTGCACCTGACATTTCAGTTTGACCAGCTGTTGCTGCTGTACTGTAGCTGGTTAGGAAAGATGTGTTCTTGTGTCCTCTAAAACAAAGCAGCTATTATACCAGACCGTGCCTCGCTGAGGGATCATTGGCTGATCCCCACACAGTGGCCTGAAGGACCTGGCAGTATAGAAATGAAGGGCTGCAGCTGTGGCTTTTTTGGAGCCTAGGAAAAGATGGAAAAATGTCCTGTTTACAGAAATGAAATAAGTCATAGAGACTAGGACATGCACCTGGAGGACTGTGGGTATTTTGTATTTTTTAATAAACTACATTTTACATAAGGACAAAGGTACATCCAACTGTACATAATAAAGCTGTCATTCTTTTGTGGCTTTTTGATAACATAAATCACAAGAGTGTCACCAAAAGCCTGAGCTGTAATGTTTTATTTGTTACAGTAGCTGTAAACAATTTGATAACCTTCTCTAGTTTTCTACAATTTATCACATTTATAAAAACAAAATTTAAAAAGTGCAACACAACATTTTTATTTTATGTTGTTTTGTTATAACTGATATTATTTTTTAAAACTAGAATTTTTGAAATCTCAGGGAAAAAAAGAAAAATGAGCACATGTTTCCATTCTCACATGATAAAAAGATTCTATTTAAGGCTTGGTACCATTGTGTGCACAATTCATGGGTAAAATGCCAGCTACATGCCTACTGTGAATGACTGTTTCTCTGGCTTTAGTTACAAGGTTTAGCAGTTTATGAAGGAAAGCCATTGTGAGGTAACAACAGTCCCCAGGTGGACAGAGTACTGTGACAAAGACTGAGAAGCAAGTTCTGAGCCAACTCTACACACTGACACCAACAGCTGTCAGAGACTGTGGACTGAGCCAAACATTACATAGGGCAGAGTGATGCGTAACAGGTCTTGTCTTACAGCCAGTAGTAGCATGGCTCAGCTGAAATGGGGAAAGAATAAAGATGCAAATGGAAGGACTGTCATCCATTTAATTATTGTTGGATTTAGGGCCTTGGTAGCACATTATTGATTGAGAATCACAAACAGAATTTTGTATTACTATTTTTAACAACATATAAGGACTCTGATTGTGAGGAATCACAGGATCCACATCATCATCTAGGTTTTTGCAATTAAATGAGATTTCTGAAGGCTGCTGGAAAATCTATCAAGTACAGTGAATATAACTGCATTAAAAGACACCCAAGTAATTTATAATAACAATAGGTTTCATTGTCTGGGCTAAATATAAAAGTTATCTAGGGTCCTGTTTTAAAAATGAGACTAAACCCCTTTCAAAAACAGTTTAATAAACTTCAAACTTGAATCAATTAATCAAAACAAGTTCTAAAAAAAAACAGTATTTAACATAACATTCTTTATAAACAGCCCATAAAGTTTTATGAATATGGTACATGATGCTTCAGTTACAACTGTATTATTAAACCGGTGTTGTCCAATAGAAAATCGCTGACTAGCCACAGGTATGGCTACGACAACACTGCTTTAGCCACATACACTAATTGTAGTAGAATATGCCCTACATACACTTACACAACACAGGTAAATGTACTTCAACACTGTAAAAGAAAGTGTTATATACCACAAACCTGGTGTTCATACACAGGCAAGTTAGTGTTAATATCAAATAACAACACAATAATTTGTGTTTTTTTTTTTAACGCTAGGCTGTTAGTAGTAAAATCAACAAGCAACACTACAATAATGTTTAAATGCAGCGGTCCAGATAAGATGCGTATCTGCCGTTTTTACACATAAAACAAAAAACAAAATATGCACTAAATTTTAAGTTAATACGTAAAAATACCCACAGGTTGTCTGCCTCTGCTCCCGCCTCCCCCTAAAACAACTACATCTCCCAGAATACAATGTCTTCAGTTACTAGGAAATTGTACACAAGAAAAACCAACCCAACGAACATTACCCAGTCTCTGGCTAGCCCTCTTGTCTTTGCAGCCAATCACAGTAAGAATAAGAAAAATTCGAAGCTACACAAGTTGAAGCGTAAACACCACAGTCCAGCTATAAATCCAACTGGAACCATCATCAGAGGCAACTGCTAAAGAAAGGTGCCTATAATATTAAACTAACTGTTTTATAACTTATTAATGTATTTCCTTGTTTTATTTACCTGTATGGCTTTATATTTAAGTTTTAACCTGTTCGCTTGTGCACATCCTTCTTTAACACATACCAAAGATTCTCAATTGGATTTAGATCAGCACTTTGACGAGGCCATTCCATAACCTTGCTTTTATTCTTCTTTAACCATTCTGAAGTACATTTTGATGTGTGCTTTGGACCGTTGTTGTGTTGGAACGTCCAGTTGCGCTTTAAACTTAAAAAGTTTTGTAGGTTTCAGATGATTGGCCGATATATTTTGGTATGCTATGCAATCCATTTTACCATGTATTGGAACTAAATTGTTGCCATTAGAAGAAAAACAGACTCATAGAAGGATATTACCACATCCATGCTTGACAGTAGGCATAGCGTTCTTTTCTTTGTACGCCTCACAAGACTTTCTCCAAATGTAACGACTATCAGTGTGACCAAATAGCTCGATTTTTGTTTCATCACTCCACAAAACCTATAACCAGATATCATATCCGTCATTCAAATGCCTTTTTGCAAACTTTAAGTGATTGCCCTTGTGACATTTTCCTAAAAGTGACCACTGAGACCTTTAACATTCAATACTTGACCAACGGTTGAAATGGTCAAGTACTTTGCCACACGTGATGTCAGGATGGGATGGATCATGCTTCACTAGCTGCACTGCTGGAGGTACTAGACAGCAGATAGGAGGTTGAGGAAAGATGGAGAGAGGAACAGTACATGGCACTGATCGAGAGGGTCGGGCTGACGATACCGCCCATTGTACCAGTTGGACCGGTGATGATGGCCCCAAAGGCAAGGGCGCAGAAAATGATGGCAAAGGATGACCCAGAAGCTTACCTGGTCGCCTTTGAGTGTGTCATAGCCCAAGGAATTCTGGGCAAGCCAGCTGGGACCCTGTCTGATCGGGGAGGCTCAGCCAGCCTACCAGGCCATGACAGATGCCGAAGCCAGCCAGTACAACCTGGTAAAGCAAGCCATTCTGCGCCGTCTGAACATCACAGGGGAAACACACCGAGTACTGCTCCGGGAGTACCAGAGATCCCCGGAGACACACGCCAGGATTGTTGCGCAGTTGTGTGACCACATGGTGCGCTGGCTCAACCCCGCCCAGAAAATGAGATTGGAGATGGGCGAGGCTATCATGGTAGAGCAGTTCTGTCATGTGGTCAGCACCAAAATCCCCCAGCATGGATACGGCACCACAACCCCAACAACCTGGAAGATGCTGCGGAACTAGCGGAGGACTTCAAGGACTCCCTGGTTTCCATCCAGGCCAGCCTAGTCACTGCTCCAGCACAACGGAACAGCCGAGCACCACCTCCTCTCTCTGCTCCACCATTACCAGGACTGAGACCTCCCCAATGGGCAAACTTGCCTCCCCTCCATGGTTGGCCCCCAGCTGGGGTAGAGTTGCTGCTCCTGCCCCATTGCCATACCAGCAAAAGGACAAATATTTAGCCTCTGCTCCCTCCTTCCCCTCTACCTGTTTTAGCACTATCCTTTTTGTAGCAAGGCAACCACAACTGAATACAATATTCTAGATGAGGTCTTACTAATGCATTGTAAAGTTGTAACATTATTTCCCTTGATTAAAATTCAATACTTCTCATTATATATCCAAGCATTTTGTTGGCCTTTTAATAGCTTCCCCACATTGTTTAGATGAAGACATTTCTGAGTAAACATAAACTCCTAGGTCTTTTTCATAGATTCCTTCTTCAATTTCAGTACCTCCCATTTGGTATTTGTGACTGTGAATGGGTGATATCAGACCAGAAACAAGAACGAACACAGAACTCGGAAATGGTGAATAATTAATAATTACTGGTAATAATTAAACAGACAGAAAATAAAAGGTCTGTAACAAAAACACTGACACCAAAACAAGACATTGCACTTGAGCCAAAATAAATACACAAACAAAACGTACTAACACTAAACAGAGAGACAAACAGTGGACAAACACTAAACAAGTGCTGTGCTGGTGTTTCCAGCATGTTGTAGCAATTGCTTATAAATCTCTTCTTTTTTTCACCCGTTCTCCACTTACAAACACACAACCCTGAGTGAGTGAAAACATGCTGCTTTGTACCAAGAGTTGATTGCTAATCAATCATTCAACTGGAGTCTCGGTACAACTGCACATGAATTAATGAAGTGCAATTCCCTGTGCTCACATATTATTACATTTTACCTGCACGTGAAGTGCTGTGCAATCCTTGTGCCTAAATACAAATACACATTTTAAACACTTGTGCTAGTAACCCACATTATATCCCATGTACCAATGACTATACACCAACATTAACACACAACACGTAACATATAACACAGAAATAAACACGGGGCGGGGCAACATTGCCACAGTAATGGACATCTGTATTGCCTGTGTGCAGTACCTTACACTTTTCTGTATTAAATGTAATTTGCCATGTGTCTGCCGAGTTCTAAATACTGTCTATATAATTTTGAACAACCTTTGCTACTGCAACAATGTTTGCCACTCTGCTTCCTAAAGCAATTTATCAAGGCACTGACTAGAGGAGAGGCAAGCCTTGATTTAGTCTTTTCAAACAACGAAGACAGAATAACTAAAAGAGAGGTCAGAGAACCATTGGCAAATTCAGATCTGGTCTCATTTGAAGTGTTTTTTAAAACCCCAAAAGTACTGACATTTTTAAAAGGCAAACTATGAAGGAATGAAACATTGCTGCTGATGATGATGATGTCAGACATGGTCCGACATTGGACGGGAAAGGGAAAATTGTAATGTTGGCCCTGGTCTACCTAGGACTGCAAAGGGCCAAATCAAGGCATGCCTCTCTTCTAGTCGGTGCCTTGACAAATTGGGTTAGGAAGAAGTAATTTGTCATTACTACCATTTCAATTTTGTCTGTCATGCTCCCCACATTTTATATTGGGGAAGTTGAAATCCCCAATTAATATGGCTTCTTCTTTGCTGCATGCATTTTTAATGCCATTGAATAACAGATCATTTTGATCTGTACCTGAATTTGGCAGTCTATAGCATGCGCCTATTATTATGCCCTTTGAATTAGTGGAAATTATTCTGACCCATATTGATCCTGCATTGTTTTTTCTTCTAGATTTAAAACCTAGGCTCCAAGAGTATTTTTAATGTATAGCACTACCCCTCTGCCTCTTCTGTCCTGCCTATTCAGTACATAGGAAAGACAGGCAAATTGTGTCCTTTTGTCTTTACTTAGTGGCTGGTGTTCACTAAATGCTTCAACAGATGTTGGAAATACTGAGGTCTTTTTATGGCTATTGACTTTATAATGCAGCTTAAATACTGTGTACTGGTTTTCACTTATTGAATATATTTTAATGAATATATATTTTTAATTAGTTCTATTAAAGGTGTACATACATTTAATGTACATGTGACAATACTTTTGTCATGAACACATATTTGAAGTGCTTTTATTTTATTTTTTTTATAAAGATGGTTGAACTACCAGCAATTGTGTGTTTCGGTCTTTGTCATATTACTTAGGGCTAATGATCACTAAATGCTTATATGTAACATGTTTTCTTGAATTAGCTTGTAGCAAGTGTAGGTGCCAATACTTTTGTCTGGGACCGTATAATCCAGTGCCACACTCAGCCGATCAACACTGTAGAGCAGCCAACTAGGCAGAAAAAAAACGAATAGTGAAGACATCTTGGGCCATAGGTTAATTGTTGAAAGCCATGTTGGTAAAGGCAGGCTTCACTTTTCAACAGTTGCCTCAATGGATCATAGTGAGAAAACTGACTTTTTTTTCCAACATCAGTTGACCATGTAAACATTATTAAAAGACTATCAATGCACTATTGTCCTGCAAACACCCTACAGTACTAAACAATATAGTACTACTATAATATTTAATTAGAACTATGGTTATAATATTAATTTATAATACGAAAGACAGAAAGATGATATGGGAGCAGAAAACAGGTTTGGTGGATGCATACAATTGACATACCAGAGCTGAAGATATTTGAAACCAACAATTTTCACAGTTTTGTCGAAAAGGTTTTGTTGAATTGATTAACCCTTTGAGTTGTACAAACATACCAGTACGTTCTACAACTTTAAACTTGAATTACTGAGCCTACAAAACCCCTGATCATATAATATTGTAAAATTAGGTGTAACACCTTTTATTGGCTAAAATGGCTGTGCAAAAGCAACCAAAACAAAGTGGACACACCATCCAGGATACACTGAACACTGTTTAAATAAGAATGTATGGTAATCAATTTAAGACAGTACCAGTTACAAGACAATGACTTGGCAAGTGGATTGTATGATTAACATACACCACTGGGTTTAGGTTAACTTTCCAGTTGCTGACTGTTTATTGGTACTCTAATAAAAAATGTACTTATATCATATCAAATTTGCTGATTGTAATATGGAAACAGCTCAGTAGGCTTGATATCTATTGTACAGCCCTTTCTTGTTTGTTTTTAAATTACTTGCATATCACCTTATTTTTTTCCCTAACATGCTCTTCCTTAATAGTTCAATAGATACTCAAATGCTTGGAAATCTTCTTGTATCCTTTTCCAGCTTTATGATAATAATCATTTTCTGCATTTTATTTTTTTTTTTACTATTTGCTACCTCAAGTACTGGATCATTTATTGTTCTGTCACTTTCACGTCAATCTTGTTCCGTCTTCCTGAAGCTGCTGCTGTGTATTTTAAAATTTGAAGTTGTTTCATTTTCATAACCTTGGCCTTACTTGAAAGATCTAACTTTTTGATGTGTGTAGATCTGGTCTTGGGGTATTGACATTGCTGTCGGTGTCAAATGGGAAGGTGGTAAAGAAAAGACTGTTGTACAGTCCCATTTTTATTTACATTTTTTTCTGTTCAACTGCTATTTGTGAATCACAATTTAGAGCTTGTATGAACTGGAAAGCATTTTCTTTTTTCTTTTTATTTTTGTTGTGTAGCCTATATTTTAAAATCGCAATACTCTTTTTTGACTTTAGCAACAATAGTCTATTGAAACATGTATAGTCCCTAACATGATCAGCTAATCCCTTAGCAACAGACCTGGCAATCTATGAAGCCTTTAGTTTTCTTTTTGTTATTGCAAGCACTTAAGTCTGAGTGCCACAATGTAAGATAAGAGTATTTAGGATTATAATTTGATAAAAGCTTAAGAGTCTACATTGGTTTAAGTATACACTTTGAAGCAAAAAAAAAAAAAAAAAAAAAAAAAAAGGTTTTATCGGGTTATGGGCTCCATTTTACTTGAAATGGGAGAAAATATAGCTTAAGGTGGACATTTTCTTTTACAGAATATAGTAATTTATCAAAGCCTTCAAAAAAATATTCCCTTTGGTGTACACTATTCCTACTTGAAAGAGTATCCACCTAACTAGAACCAGATTATGATAGTCCCTGATGTAATTACTGTGCTGTCTAAAAAGAATTCAAAAGAGTGTGTGACAGTGACTCAGGACCATGATCTGAAGATCACTTGGACCAAAACCTGGGCTGCATTCAATAGGCAGAGCGCTCTGCCATGGCGCTACGTAACATAAGTTAGCTCTTATTGCACATTGTGTTACAAACAGAGAATTTTCAGGATGATGGAAAACACAGCACTAGCGTTGTTTTTGGATGAATTTATTCAAGCTTGCGCACAATAGGTACGTAGGTACAATAAGTTATAAGCAAGCACCATACATTTAAAATAAAATTACCGGTACATTTCATTAACCACATTAAAGAAATTAAAACAGCGATGTCAACATGCTACGTGCTAAATCTGAGTCGGTGATAACAACTATCATATTCGATTTTTTTATTTTTTATTTTTTTTTCCTGGGTTGGGAAATAATGTTAGCGATTTAATAAAGGTAACAAGAAGATAACAAAATGTGAATCTTGATGAGCAGAGTACAGTAGCTTGTAATTCCAGTCTAACTTTGTTTAAAAAAAAAAAAAAAAGTATTAAATATAAAAGTATATACTTTGGCTGTCGTAGTGTCGTTCTAACCTTTGTTTCACTGGAAAGACACAGTCATCTGACATATACCAGCGTGCTGACTAGACAGATTTGCTTGAGTTGTCAGGGGTGTTACACAGGGCAAACCTTGCTGGATTTGGTCACAAGCAATGTTTACGTGTACGTCACCCCAGAAATCACTCAAGCATTATCAATGAAAAATATTGATCCCTCTAAACGTGTTTTACCGGGATGATCTGTGAGCAGAATCTCGATTGAGAAACCACTGTTTGATTAAAGCACAGAACGTTATCTTGTTATAGAGTAAAAAAATTGGATTGCCTGTCGGGCAAGCAGCCAAAAAAACACGTTGTGCGACAGATTTTTTTGGTTGTCCCGGAACGTCGGGCTAGCGATTTTGCGAGCCCTGGAATGCAAATGGAATGCACCCATGAGTACAATTAATTTAAAGGATAGAAAAAAAGAAAAAATGCAATTTGTTGTGAAAATTTTAATTGTTACATAAGATTCTAGGCAGGGCATCATTGAGCCCTCAGCTGATTTAATCAAAACACAGACTCATGTATGACATAAAAACAACATCTCTTTCAACATCTCTGCAGACCCTTAAAGAGGTCCAGGAAGCACTATTTCACCCAGTGGTACACTGTTAATGTGGTCTAGAAATATCCACTCAACACAAAAGGCCGGTCCCAGTCTTAAGTATGCCCCAATATATAATTGTGTATGTCTTATATCCATATGAGACACATTCATTAATTAGATCAAGTAGGGTTGTCGACACACAACAGAGTAAGACCAGTAAAGAGTATTTAGTCAGAACTTGCAGTATTTGTTTACTCATTTACATGGTTTTACAGTATCTAATATCCAGTATTACGCTTTTTGTCATACCATGGTTGGCTGTTGAAGATTTACTGTACTGCACAAGCTATCCATCATGGTATTGTTCAAAACATCAGATAAACTGATGAAGAATATTCAAAACTGCATGTATATTTCATGTGTTATAACATGCTCTTTGGTGACTTATGTGATCAGAGAATATGAAATGCAACATCTATGCTCTTCAATCCATCTGCTTATTGTGATGCTGAACAAAACTCACTATGTATAATGTATAGATGCTTAGAGACCCCTTTAGGACATTCATTTCTCAAAAGCGATTGCTTATTTAAGCAACATTTTGGTGTAGGCATGCTATAAATTATTATTTGATCCCTAACAACAGATACAACCCTCCTATTCCTTTCCATTCTATGTTCTACCCTTAAGTACGTAACACCACACTATATTAATGCAAATCACCCAATTACACTGTTTAATTTAAATTGCTGAGGAGAACATATTTAGATTGGTTTCAGGGGCTATTGCACTTCTTGTGTGAGTACAGTATGGGTAAATTACAGTATGGATTAGTAATTTCATTTAACAAAATATTCCCTCTTTTGATTTAAATGCAGTGGTATGTGAAAATCTAACTACAAGGCTTTCACATTTTTTATAACATTCCTCAGTGGTGCCTCCTGCACGATAAGTCACTTGTTTCCATGCAGAAGTAAAGTATTTCTGGCCAATGAAAAGGTATTTAGAAAAAAAAAAATTTCACCCAATTCACACATTTCAGATCACGAGAATCCTTGCAAGAAATCTGCTTGACTGAAAGGGTTATTAATGTTCTTAATACGCAGCATTTGTTCAGCACCCTCATCCCACCCATCCCTGTAATAAGCAGCCTTATTTGTCTATTGTGCCCTTTAGACGGGTAAGCATTTACTGCACCACTGTTTTAAATTAGTGTCATAAAAAAATAAAATAAATTATATATAATTGGCCTGCGAGCATTGAGACCTTCAATACTCGACCTGTGGTTGAAATGGAAATCCCAGTCCCATTTGCAGCCAATTCAGTTTGAATATCTTTGGTAGTCAATCTCGGATTGTTATTAACCTTCCTCACAATTCTTCTACTTGTTCTTGTTGAAAAAACCGTCTTTCTTCCGGACCGAGGGAGTTTTGTGACAGTACTATGAGTCTTGTACTTCTTGACAATAGAAACAACATTTGAAATTGGGATACTCAAATGCTTGGAAATCTTCTTGTATCCTTTTCCAGCTTTATGATAATAATCATTTTCTGCATAAGATCTTCAGATAGCTCTTTACTTTTTCCCATATTGACTTCACGGGACGAGAGCTGGGGCTGGAGTGAAAGGTTGTTACTTGGAGAGGTAGTTTGAGGATTGGCCTCAGGGGATAGGATAGGAAAGAGGTGCCCAACCCGTGGGAGCCTTCTTGGCTGAAGAGGGGACGGCCTCGAAAGCTGGCTGTTCAGCAACCTCAAGAACCAGAAAACACGTAAGACAGGTTGGCTTGGCGGAGCCCACAACAGGCTCTGTGGAGCGGTAGTCATGTAGGAGGAATAGACTCTTGTGCTGAAGAACCTAGAAAAGGAATGCCAGAAGAGGGAGCTAGAAATGGAGCCCAGTCTCAGTTAAAGGAAGATAAAGAGCAGGAGCTGCTAAAGAATAGAGTGTGTGTGTGGCCGGGGGTCCCCTCTACCCCCCCCCCCCCCCCCCGGTGAGTTGCAGTTGTGTGTATGTAGGATTCTACAGCTGAGGAGGACCAGCACCCTAGGCTCTTCATTAAGTGCTGGTTAATGGTGGCTTTTGCTGCTGAGGTGGCTGCTCCAATTCTAAAGGAGTGAGGAGGGTAGAACTGAGGAGAAAGGCCTGCTTTGAAGATGAGAGACAAGGTGAGTTGAGAACCAATGCCTTGTAACTACTGCACGGGAGGAGGTGATGAATAGCGGATCCTTCATAAGGAAAGGTTTATTGCTGTATCTGGACATGGAGGTGTAAGGACACAATGGAGAACTGATCTTCGACAGTTGTATAAATTAATCCTGATGAAGCTGATCTGTCTTCGTGATGCAGAACATAATTAGGAAATGAGAACCTGGAACTAAGGAGATGTCGTTGTAACAGATGCCAAGAGAAGGAAAGTTGGAAAAAGAAGGGACTGTATATTCGGAGCATCTCAGGAATCCAAAGAAAGCAGTTAAGCACATGATTTCCATGAGGAGATCATCAAAGGGGTTGAAACAGCCATTTCACAAGATTGACACAAGTGAGAGCAGAATATCTGAAGCCGATATGGAGAAGTAGGAGTGGAGCTCTTAGATATGCCGCTGTGCGTCAGAAGGATTGCTGGAATGGCCAGAAGAATCGGAGAGGATACTGACATAAGACGGTAATAGAACTGGATTCCGAAGATGTACGACTTGCTTGTAGAAGCGGAGAGGAGTAGAATGGCTCATGCGTGGACGATAAAGGCTAGGATCCAGTCTTGATTAAATGGAACTAACTGAATTTGTTTTTTGCGCAAAAAGAGGAGAAAGAAGACCAGCCTGTAGCTGACTGAAGAAGGCTAAAGAGAGGAGAGCTCACAGGAATACTATGTGCTGGTATTGTTGAACTTGGAGAGGCGCTGCAGCTGCTATGGGAACCAACTGCTGAAATCTGGAATGTAACAGGCTTGAATGAAGAAACGAAAAGACACTGATATCCAACTGAGGCAATGTAGTAACTGCATTATGAGGGGAGAGGAAGATCTTCCTTTATTGATGATATGGACTGTAGATATATTTGTGCTGAAGAACATGACAGATTTTATTGACCATTGGTAGCCCCAGATATGAGCAGCTGCAACAATAGGATATAGTTCCAGAACAGCTATAGCTTTGAGGTGCGGAGAAAGATCTGAATTTCGGGGGGCCATTCACTAAAGAGCCATTCGGTCCCTAGGTAACCCCCGAATCCTAAGAATGAATAAAACGACTGAAATCATGAGGAGCTGAAATCAGGCCTTCATAGAATAAGGACAGCCCGTTCCAGTGACGAATTAAAGTAGCTCACATATTGATGTGGGAGCCAAGATGTTTTGCTGTGGTTGATAGATGCAGAAGATATGACATGGAAGTCCTGCCCTGTGGAATGATGAGGATAGCATTGTTAAAATGCCAGCAATGGGATAGGAGGTTGCAGTTTGTGATGGAAGATGAAACTTGAAAGGTGTTGATTAGAAGGCGAACGCGGTCTAGTTTGGATGGAGGAAGACGAACTTCGAATTTCAAAGTGTCAGGAGTAATGCCGAAGAATTCGATGGGACACCGGTCCCAATAAGGATTTCAGCTTAGAAACTGCTTGAGCTGGAGGGTCTGATGGAGGAGATATAAGCAGGAAGTCATAGAGGAGATGCAGAAGGAATGGAACATGGCAAAAGTTGAGAAGTAACCAGTAGAGGGCTTCGGAGAGAGAGTCGAAAATCTTTGGGCTACTGCAGGTGGGCTACTGCAGCAGTCAAATGTGTTGTGTTGTGAAGAAGAAGTTGTGTTGCCAGCAGATCCTGAAAAGGTGGAAAAAAAAGAGTGAATGGCATTTCGAAAAAAAACAGGGCAGATGATCTTTGAATGGATGTCGTCACAAAAACTGAAGATATGAAGACATGTACAAGTTTTTATAGGCAGGCATCGTTATTGAAGGTGTTGCATATTTGTCTAGGTCCAGAAAAGGAGATGGGAAGCCCATATTGATCCCTGGCTGTAGAGCGATCTGGAGCAGCAGTAGAATGAATTGGTTTAGGAGCTGGTGGAATGGAGAGGAATGAGTTGGCTTGAATGAGGAAGTGAAGTGATAGCGGTCTTGAGACACAAGGAGGTGAAATGCACAGTTGAGGCGCAAGCTGCACAAGCATTAGCGCGAAGACCACCGCGTCAGAGCTGGACCAGTCGACAATGTGGTTATCCGTGGCTAAAACGGAGGCTGCTTTGGCAGAAAATGCTTTGTGATATTCAAAGAACATTGTTCCTTGTCTTTGTTTTCATGAAATTTCTACCAATTATAAATTTCCATTGGGGTATGTAAACTTTTGACTACAACTGTGTGTATATATATATATATATATATATATATATATATATATATATATATATATATATATATGTATGTATGCATCGAAAATACATTTTTATTGGCATATATAAATGTTATATATAAAAACAAGAAAAACATGTTGATGATTTCACTAAACACCTTTGAAAAGCATACAGAATTAATTATTTGCAACACTGATTTGACAAATGTAATTAATAGGAAGTCTGACACACAATCTCGTGACGGCCACAGTAAGCAATCTGAAAAAAAAATTGTGGCAGTAATGTACAGTGTGCTTCCAGGACATATAATTTCTTTCCCTTGATGGAAGTCATCATTTGAAATTGAGAAAGATGAAAATTGATGACTTGTCTCAGCTGCTAACCATTACCACCTGCAGATATTTACTGAAGTTTCAGCTAGCATCCATCCACAAAAAACAACCAGAGCCAAAGGCTTTCATGACATAAAAGCTGTGAATGTCTATGTCACATTGGAAGCCAAATAGATGAAAATCATCAGGAATGAGCTACAACCCAGTATGGATTAAATTTACGTTTTATGAAACTGTCCCATATTATATTTGCTGCAAAGGCAGGAAAGACTCCATAAAATGGAATTGTGATCAAATAAATGTTTTAGATCAGATGTCTACATAGATGGGTTGGTAAGAAGAAAACAGTTCTCCTGGTAGGTAGGATTACAGCAGTCCAACCACATGTTTGCCACAATTACACCCCTGAGAGCACAGCGTTTATGACCTTCTGTATGAGGTTTTGTACATTTCTTTTACCCTCTATTTTTTTTTGCACACTTGTATTGTGTGTGTGTGTGTGTGTACTACCACCTGTTAGGATGCTTTCCCTACTCTGCTATTAGTACATGATATCGAAAGGGCTCTTGATTCCATACAGATTTTAAAATGTTGACAGTGCACTTGCTTTCCTAAAATGTAGCCTACAACAAACACTTTTCTTTTGAGCCTACAAATTCTGATTTTTTTGCAAAATAAGGTAACACAATTTCCACTGTTGTCCCTGTAAATCAAATATTGATTTCATACTTGCAATGAACCATGACTATGTATGTTATATATTTAGAATTTACAGTACATTATATTGTCTCTGCCTTGACTGTCTACACTGAAATCCTGGTCTCACAGTTACCGGTAATTATTTGTTTATTTTTTTAATATGTTCTGGGGGTAATAAGATTAGCCATAATATCTATAGAAGCATTTGTTGACAACATTCTCTTAATAAACACTCATAAAAACAAACTGAAAGAGTCAGCTCTTTGGACATATAGCAGAGTAATTAAGCAACAGTGAATCAGAGAATGAAGACGAAGAAAAACACTTACAAGTATTTTCAATATTCAATGAGGTTACCCAGTTAAAATTCAAATAGGTTTTTTTGGCACAGTAATTTGGTTTAATCCACTCAGGCAGCTCTTGGCTCATGAATTACTGTCATTGTTAAAATTACTAAATAAAAGCTGGACTATAATAAATAAATAAATAAAAAAGTCTAATCCCTTTTAATATTGGATAGCTTTGCTGGTTGGTTTAAAAGGGGAGGTTCTATACATTTTGACATTCCAATATGTTGAGGATAATGATAATACATAGGACACTGTCAGTGCACTTTATGCAGTAGAGGTGTTTGCATGGTCCAGGGACCCTGGTGGTCAGAATAGTTAAGGGAAAGATACAATATCATTGCAGGAGTGGTGGTGGGGAAGGTAGAAGCATTTTTAAGGGTTAAACATAATGAAAATACTGTTTAAAAATATTACTAAGTGGGACTAGATCAGATAATAAAAGGAAATGCCTTACATTACCATACTATGTGTTCATCAAATAAAGTTGGTATTTATGTAACACCTACTCGTGAGTCAGTACCTCTTGCCAACGGCAAATCTATTTGGAAAACACAAGCAAATGTCAAAATGTCTGTTATGTTTGACAGACATATGACATCATACAAAATTGTCAAATTGAGCACTTTATTCACTAACTGTGGTGCATTAGAGACAATTATTGACAAAATGTTATCCAAGTGGTCACATGGGACTTTGCAATTCTCTAGTAAAAGCACAATAGTGTGCAATGTAGCATCATAATATATAGGGCAAAAATCATTCCATGCTGTAATGATATTATGTTTCAGGTAATTTAATTAAGCGCACAATTGGAATACAAAACCAATATTGTTTAAAGCAGGGATAATCCTTTGGAATAAAACAAACAGCGCAATGTACACTCCTCAAGCCCTTATGACAACACTGACCTTTAATCAAGGCAACATGCCTGGTATTAACTTGGATGCTTGAATCACTATTTTTTGCTGAACTCAAGAAGTTCAATTCAGCCTGCTTAAAGTTCTTCAAAAGAAGCAGAACAATTGCTTAATTTTCAAAAGGCACATACTGAAAGTCAACTGGTTACACAGGAGTCTTTTTACATGACATTGTTTTGTTTATTATATTAATTTTTTTAAATTTATTTTTGTATTCTTTATCTGAAACAAAAACACATTGGAAATGTGAACCAAAGTTATCAAAAGTGCCCAGCCATTTAAAGTGGAGACATCAAAAACACAAGCCAAGTTTCAAGAAACCATTGGGGCAACCTTACCCACACAAAGCAAATAGGCACTGTAAAACCGATGGGGGCCAAGGTTGCCCTGATTGTTTCTTCTAACTTATATCAAAAACCCAGCTCAGTCGCACCCACAGTTTCTCATTCAAGTTCAGTGCAGGATTGTCGCCAGTCCCCAGGCTCATGCACCCTTTTCTAATATAACCTCCCGTCATTTCCCATCGTTTCTTGCTGCTGTCCGGCTTATCATCAACCAGTCACACCCATGCTCTGCAACCCCCAAAACAAAAACACACATTCTCCCCACTCAATCACTCTTCCGCCTTCCCATGCCAAGTAATGGCGTGATCTGTTTCCCTTACAATACATGTAACAGGCAACAAGTCCTGCAACAAAGCAATTGTCCGGGTCGTTACAATATATTTGTTTAATTTGAAAGTAAAAATATATGAAAGCATGATGACTTTTTGTACAAAAATCTTCACTAATATACAACTGAACAAGAACTGTTGAGTATTTATTTTTGTTTCATACAGTATTAAATGGCAGTCTTTATATGATAGTGACATATAAATCTGTCTGCAAATAAATGAAGTCTGCATGAGACCGGGGACTTGGAGAAGATTCATCTTCCAGCAGGACAATGACCCCAAACATGCAGCCAAAGCCACACTGCAGTGGCTTAAAAACAAAAAGGTCAATGTCCTGGAGAATATGTGGAAACAGTTGAAAATTGCTGTTCATCAAAGGTCCCCATCCAACTTGGCAGAGCTTGAGTATTTTTTCAAAAAAGAATGGGCAAAAATTGCAGTGTCCAGATGTGCAAAGGTGCCTCTACCAAATATTGACTCAAGGGGGTGAATACTTATGGAATCAATGATTTTCTGTTTTGTATTTGTAATTAATTTAGAACAATTTGTAGATTTTATTTTTCACTATGACATTATGGACTTTTTTGTGTTGATCAGTGGCAAAAACTCCTAATTAAATCCATTCTGATTCCATGCTGTAACACAATAAAATGTGGAAAAGTCCAAGGGGGGTGAATACTTTTGAGAGCCACTGTATATTTTCATGTTGACAAAACAAGTTAATTGATCTGATGTCCTATAATTAGGGCTTATGTTTTTCAGGTTTTTTCAATTGTATTTTTCAGTGCTTATTTTTACCTATTTTCGAGTTTAATGTAAATCGTTTTTTTGTTTTTTTTTTTCCCCCTGAGGTTTTCGTTTTTGATATACGGTATGAAATTTGTGTTTCCGGTTACTTTCCAAAATGCATTTTTCCATTTATTTATTTAGTCTGTCAAAATATGTATAGTAGTAACTCAACAGTAGTTGCACACTTAAGTTGTACCTTCTTACCTGTCTTCCACAACAAAATCCCTATGGTTACGGGCACATTCTTCTGGGGTTTTTGCGTGTAGGCATTTTTTTACATTTCAACCGGAATTCTGTTTTAAATACTCCGTATCTTAACTGTAATACAGCTTTAACCCTTTGCCGCCGGACCGTTTTAATTTCATGCGTTTTTGACCGATGACGCGCCCTGTGTTCACTGATGTCTCACAGCAATAATAAGCCATGTGGTAATCAAACCAGTCTTTCTGAAGCTTGTTACTGAGTAAACCTAGGCCCTAGAAACAACAACAACAACAACAACAACAACAACAACAACAACAAAAAAAAAAAAAAAAAAAAACGTTTCCCTCTGTGTATTTTTAATGAGACACTTCAAGAAAGTCGTGTACAGGAAATTAGATCGGCAGCGCTGACTTTGAAGCCGAGTTACACAGGAAGTTCAAGATATGCCATGTAAACACAGCAGGAAGACAACGCAGACATCTCATCTACAGCTGTTTTTGAAGGTAATTCTCATGAACTTGTAATTCAATACGTGTTTCGATTCAATATGTAATATTGAATTTTTTTGTGTTATATATATATATATATATATATATATATATATATATATATATATATATATATTTTTTTTTTTTTTTTTTTTTTTTTTATTATTTTATTTAGAGTATTTTTCCCTATCAATGGTGTTTACGGACGAGCTGCCTCTGTTTGCTGCCTCTGTTTGTTTGACGGTGACGGTACATTATTTGCTTGCACTGACTGCAATAAGGTTATTGCATTTTACATGCAAAATTGCTTTGTATTTTCTTTGTATTACATGTATTGCTTTATCATCATAGAGTTATTTTTTTCTATCGACTGTTTTTTTTTTCTTCTGCTGAATATATACTTTGTCTTCATTTTTTACTTTCCGTGGTTGCCACATGTGGGCTACGTTATTCTGCTTTACATAAAACAGCTTGTTTGCATACTTGTTTTTATTTTTTGTGGTTGTATTTAACTTTTTTCTATAACGTTTGCATATAATAATATAGTAATACGATTAGTGTTTACTGCATGCTTATTTATTTTACAGTGTATGCTGAAAATAAAAATAATGTGATTGTCACTGACTTCAGTAAATGTAAGAAATACTTTAAAATAATAATAATAATAATAATAATAATAATAATAATAATAATAATAAAATACAAAAAAAAAAAAAAAAAAAAAAAATTTTCACTTGTATGTATTAGTATATTTTCAGTGTAAAAGGTTTTGCATCAGACTTGACAAAATACTTATGATATTTTGTTTAGTCCGGCCAACTTCCATAAGATGGCGCTGTTTGGGGCATTTTTACACACAGACTATGGTTCGGACAAACCCTTGTAGCTTGTCAACAGTAAACAATATTTGAAAACTGTGTTTTTATTTGAAATCCTCATAAAATTTCACAACAGTAATATCCAGAGAAGTTTTTTTTTTTTTTCTATCTAACTTGGAAAATGGTCAATATTAGCAGTTATTAAAAAAAAAAAAAAATAAAAAAAAAAAAAAGTTTTTTTTTTTTATGGGGGGCGTGGCTTACATATATTTTTATATTCCACTAATTAACAAATTATATCATTGGAAACACCTACTTCAGACCTTTCTACTAATGTAGTGTTTTTAAATTCTGATTTAAGGTTACCAAACAACAGGCAATAAAACACAACATATTCATGTGCATGTCCAAATACGGGAATTCGGATTAGGCGGTAAAGGGTTAAATCCCGCTAACAAGCCTCCATTCTGATAATCTCGTTTTAAATCTCATAAATGGAGTCTCCAATAGAAATATAGGAATGTGCTGTACTGAGTAGTTGGGGCAGGTTTAAAGTATTCAGAAAGAATCAATGACAGATGCAAGTCAGGAAGGTGGGACATTATCCAGCAGCACTGGGAAATGTATTTATTCCTATTTTTGTAGTAGGTTTTATTTTTTAATGGGAAAGGGTAAAGTCAACGTGAATTTATTAACCATTTCCACAGTTTTTCCGGTGTTTATTGTCTATCCACCAATTTAATTTTTTTTGTATCTGGTGTGTTTTATCCTGGTTTATCGGTTAAAACCAAAAATTAGAAGCCCTACCTATAATATACATGTGTGGATAAAAGTGCCTGGGGTCAGCAAAAAAATAGATTGGGAGAAAAAGGAGAAGGACATTTTTACCTTGCTTTGGTGGCTTATTTCTCTTACCGTATGACAGGTATTGACTTTTGTTTCTACATTTCACCTAAGAGTGTTGGGAACTACAAATTAAAGGTGAAATGATTATTTTGGCTGATTTACTTTTGCTGCGCCAATACCCTGAAAACACATAAACTATCCTTGCTGTATAGAGAGTCTGGCAGTTCTCACACTTCGTTGATAACATGGCACGAGGAACTACAAGCCCACTCAATTTCAAAAAGTTAATAAAGCTCAAGTTAAGGTTCTATTTGTACGATCTTAATACTGCAGTTGTAGCATTAACCATTTATCATCTTCTTTTTCCAATCATGGTTTGGTGGCATTGTCTTTTAGGGGGAGGTGACCCTATGAGCCACTTCCTATTTACTGCACTAGACTACATGATGTCATCACGTTTTCGCCAGTCGGCCAACATTGCAGATAGCTGTCAGCACCCACAGATAAGGTCTCCGGCCAAATTCATTATTCATCATTAATTTGTCTGTTCATTGCAATTTAAATTATCCACATTGCAGATTCTCCGTACTGAATACAGGACATAACTGAGTGAACAAAACAGAGTTACAGTAGCCTTTATTGTCCCATGTTTAAGCAAAAAGGAACTGACTGAATTCTCAGATGGGTATTATGCTGAAGCAACTATCACTGCTCTGTTGAAAACTTAGCAGATGTGTATTTTGTAATCTGATCTGTTCCTTTTAAATGCAATAGATAAAATCTAAGCAGAGGTGGGTATGAGTGCTTGACAGACCTTGAGGCAAAACCATGCTTAATAGTGCAGTGCCAAGGTTAAGAAGTGATTTAGGTAGCAAGCACATAGTGATTAACCTGGAATGTTATATCAAGATCCATGAACTGAAGAAAAAATCCCTTGTATTTGACAAGAACGTTTAGCTACATTTAGTCTTAAAATGTACTAATGAGTTCTTAGTACAGTAGATCTGCTAAACCTGTCAGAATAATTTGCTTCAAAATGTTTAAAAAGACTGCTTTGATGCCCCTCAGGACCACGTAACTGAAAGTTCAACATACTGTACAAGGTAGTAATATCAAATGTGTATTATTACAGGGCTTTCACTTACAAACTGATAGATCTAATATAGATCTACACACAACCAAGAAAACAATCATGGTACCTACCTAATTATATAGTGCCCAATTTTCAAAAGTGAAAAATGATTCAAAATGTATGTGTTGGCAAATGGTAAAGAATTAATGAACTCGTTAGAACAGCTAAGATTGTAAGAAAAGTTCCCTTTCAATTCGAAGACGACCACCAACAGCATTAGGTGTGGGATATGCCTGCCTATTGGTAGCTATTTCCTAAGCTCTCTATACCAGAGCTGCCGATAGGCCCCTTCCTGGGATGACACCCTCGGTCCCGTCTACTGAGGGATTAAAAAAATCATACTGTGGAAGCCAGTTCTCTCTTTGCTTCTCAAGACAGTAAGATTAGACCCTCTGTGATGGTATCTGCGAGTACTGTGAAAAAAAGCTTTGAGTCTACTGCAGTTCCTTGCCGTTCAGACTGAAAGCTGGCTTTTTCACTTTCATGAAATCAGTGACTCCTGATTTAGCCTTTTTCTTTCTTTCTTCCTCAACAACCTGTCCACGTTTGCATTGCAAGCTGCTGCTGTGGTACATTAGTCGACTGCCAGTATTGATTTAAAGGAGTGAGTGCTCTGTCTTACCCCCACTGTCGAGCGACTCAGCTGGCTGCCAAGTGGCAGTTTTAGCCAAGTGTTCACCGTATATAGTAATATATATATAGATACTATATATATATATATATATATATATATATATATATATATATATATTTGTTATTGTTGTTGACTAAATACCCTTGCTGACACATCTGCAGGGCGCACACGGTATCCTGCTTGTCTGCGTTGTGCAGCAGCTAGGTAAAAAAAAAAAAAAAAAAAAAACAAACAGCACAGCAGGCTATATTTTTTCCAGACCCACTGTAGGTAGACCTCGCCAGCTGCCCCGGCCCGTCTTCCTTGGTGTGTCAGGCCTTCGAAAAATAAAGTGCACTCAGAGCATGTGGTACTCGGGACATAGCACGTCCATGCACACGGTGCTCGTGCACCTGGTGCGTTCGGTGCTTAGTACACTCGGTGTGCACGGTGCTCAGTATAGATCACCTGGTACACACGGTACTCAGTGCACACGGTGCTAGGTGCGCATGGTGCTTAGTGCACTCAGTGCATTCACTGTTCGGTGCCCTCGATACAATCGCATCCCAGTGAGCAAAGTACCCGTTGGTGCTCGGTACACGCAGCGCTAGCTCCTCTCGGTGTGCATAGCACTCTGGTGCATACGGACCAATTTGGTGCACACAGTTTCCATTCCATGCCTGCATATCCTGCAAGGCGAATATACCACCCAACAACAAACACCTGCTTTGCGTGTGGTGCTTGGGGTTACAACATGCCACAGAGGCCATGGGCAGAGAGGACTTCTTCAACTTGTACACAGCCTTTCACCCCAGGGTGCATCGTAATAGGCGCAGAAGGGCCATGGGGCTAGACGCTCAGTCTCCCACGGCATAACCATCAGCAGCCCTCTGGGCCTCATCCTGCTCGAAGAGGAAGTGGCCGCTTTGCTGTGCAAGCGAACCATTCGTCTTGTGGACCCCACCTCCTGAGGAGAGGAGTTCCACTCAAGATATTTTGCCCCATCTTAGACCTAAGATTCCTCAACAAGTTCTTGAAGGAAAGGACGTTCCAGTTGCTGACTCACCATCACATTCTTCAGTCAGGGATCGAAGGTCCCTTGGTGCGGTTCCAAAAACTGTTGGGTCTGATGACCGCAGCATCAGCCATCGAGCGAGGTCTATTACGCGTGCGCCTACTTCAAGCGTGGCTCAATGCGTTCTACTTACAAACCAAGCACGACAGACACCATTGGCTGACACTGTCTCACACATGCTCCGCGGCCTTACGATGGTGAACGATGCTCTCTCACCTGCACGGGGGCGTGCCGATGGGAGTGGTAACAACAGACGCCTCCAACTTGGGTTGGGGCGGTCTGGGAAGGCAGAGGAGTCCGCTGCACCTGGTCAGGCCATTGGACAGCCCTGTACATAAATATTCTGGCGCTGCAGGCTGTTTTCATGGCTCTCCATCACTTTCTTCCAGTGTTGCACAGAAAACATGTGCTGGTCCAAACAGACAACACATCAATGGTAGTGTATGTCAACCACCAGGGCGACCTCAAGTCCCCGGGGATCGCCTTCCGGCTCCTAATTTGGGCACAACGGAACCTGTTGTCCCTAGTGGCGACGGATCTTCCTGGACTGGCAAACTGGGCAGCAGACCTCTTGTCGAGGGAGGGTGCGCATCCATCAGAGTGATGACTCCATCCGCAGGGTATTCTTTCTACCGCTTACATTGTTTGACTATTTATCCCTCTGTAGGTGGGACACAGGGCGTCATCCCATGAAGGGGCCTATCGGCAGCTCTGGTATAGAGAGCTCAGAAAATACCTACCAATAGGCAGGCATATCCCATACCTAATGTTGGTGGTTGTTTTCTTTTTCAGGGAACCAGGCTTATGGTAAGTAACCTAATGTTATCCATCGCTACCTGGTTGAAGTTATTATTATTCTTGACTACATGCACCAATTTGATTTAAAATTGTTAATGGCCTCCTTCAGGACACTAGCCCTTATACCTCACTTGCAAAGACCTTCACGATCTGTAACTAGCAAGCTGTCAGCCACTGGCACAACCATCACTGCCTGGTTAAAATCTTTGCAGAATATCTGAACATCTTACCTTTCAAGCGGTCAACATTTTAACTTGATGTTGTTACTTTAGGTCCTGCGAGATTTGTTCTTGTTCTGTTCATCCCGGTAAATATGCCGACACGTAACCCTTGTTTTAACAATAGGGATATGTTATTTTGTATTATAGTAATATAGTTTTCCCTTTGCATAAAACACTAGGTGTTCCTTATTCATTGCAATGTTGTCACAAGCCAAGGGTTTTTGTGCCTCAGTTGCTTACTAAAAGACAGCTCTTGTATAATTGTTCACTCTGTAGAACAGGTTGGCAGGATCGCTGTACAATACATTGACACCGCCTGTTATTTCTCCATTTCCATAAAACTCCATTAGTAATGTTTGGTGTTTTCGAGTATGCCCCAGTATCATCCCACATGAATGTGTTTTCTGAAAACAAGAACTGAACAAGTCTGTAACAAAAAAAATCACGCCCAAATCATCTTGGATCCACTCGACTCCTTTACAATCACAAGACTAAAGCACCCAAGTTCAACCGCTCTATAAGAATCATCAACTGGGGATGGACAGCTCATACAGCTGTGACTAAAACATTTGCATCAATTAACAACTTTTGCTTTACAAAGTTCATAAAGAATAAAACCTGCTAAATAATATCACGTTAAAATATGGAATTGCATACCGCTTTCTAGTTTTCTATAAACTGACAAGAACTTCTAAATCTAACATGAAATAATGTACTATTCATTTTGTAGTTTATTTGATTACATGATGTTAAATAATCTTAATAATATTCATGTAGTTATTTATTTATTTATTTATTTATTTTTTAAATTATGTCTAAATCCTAAAAGTTTAGGGCGATGCAAAATTTTTGGGCAAAGCTGTATACTATGAATCACCCAGCATCAGCAATGGAGTGTGAGTGAAACGTGTGTGTCAGCTCCACTGTTAAAGTCACTGACAGCAACACATTAACATTCCCACATGATACCAACCCAAACAGGATACATTTCTTATAACAAGACTTTGCACTTTTCCACAGGAAGGAAGGGGCACCTCTCTTTCAGTTCAAATCTATTTTTGCACCTCTAATATGTAGCATATAAGTTTAGACTGATTGGGAAATAGCCAAACCTAAATCAGAGAGAGCAGTATAGCATCTCTTAAGATACTATAAACTCAAGAGCTAAAAAAATGTATTACTGTCAGCTACTCCCATATGTTTGTCTAGGTTGTTAACATTAACATTAATAATGAAAATATGTTGTGCTTACTGCACTGGAGCAGTCTACTTGTATTATTGGATATTTAAAAAGGAGTGAACTAGGTAGAACAACATTTAAAAAAAAAAAAAAAAAGAAATGTAACACAAGCCAGAATATGTTTTCAATCTTTACCTCACATGAAACCAAAACTAAAACACATTGAATAGTTTACCAGGGTAACTACATAAAAAAAAAAAAAACACATCCATAAAAAACTATAATTGAGTTATACATCAAGTTATATTCCTAAGATGCTTAAGGGCTATCAAATTATTATGTTAATAGGCAGAACTGGATAGAAGCAGGGTCTTTAGGGGCTCCTGCCCAGGGCCTCAGATTTCGAGGGGCCCCAAAAATATTTATAATTTCGATTACAATAAACAAAAATAGATACGTAGCATGTGACTGTATGGATCTGAACAACAAGCTATATTCAGTTGAAGCAGAGACTGCCTGATCATATGACTTGATCTGAGATCAAGTCATGTGAGTTTTATTAGTTGTGAAAAACAGAAAGCACAGCAATTAAAATGTCTTGCGAAAGAAGATATGTTAAACAAAACACCAAAACTGACAAGCTATTTCAATAAAATACCAAAAAATGTATGCAGAGGAATCAGTACATTTGAGAAAAATCAACATGAGGAAATGACAATGCCGATGGAATACAATGTGAGTTAATGGCAAGCCTTCACTTTTTAATTTAATAGCTGGCGGTATGTGAGGGTGGCGTTATAATGCGGGACAACTGTAGTTTTCCTTATACTTAACAAAAAACTGCCAAATGTGACATTTCAAAATCTAACTGCTATGATGGCTTCCAGTATAGCCATAGCTGTATATTCTACAATATATGTACAACTGCTCATATGCACATAATGGTAAACTGTTCTGTATTTTTTATTTTTTTTTAAACTTTAAATGACTCATCTTAATATTTAAAAAAAAATAAAAAAATCATTTCTAGATCTGAACATCTTTAGATTTGGCTTTAATCTAAAACGTTGCCAAGGTTTTTAATATTTGTTTATTACTGTCGAAGCATAGTGCTTATTACTAAATGTGAGGAATGTTTTAATAACAACTGTAAAGATAATAGTTTATTTATTTATTTATTTTGCTTTATAAGATCCTGTCCGTTTTAAACATCCCATTCAGTTTAGTGCAGGTGGTTTGCACATTTATAAGAACTACTTGCAAACCTACTAGTACAAGCGCATTGCACAAAAACACTCAACATGTTAAATCAGTGAATAACCCCTACATTGTTTACTTTGGATGAGCTTTCATTGAAAAGAACAGCTGGAAAAATCTAAGTCATTTTCCTAAAGTAGTTTTTAGAATCTTAAAACTTGTTTTGTGTTATCCATTGTGTTTTATGTTTATATTATGCTAAATTAATGATTTACTTTACTGTGGGGAGCTCTGAATTTAAAGCTTGGTGAAATTTTCACTTCACTACAATCATCTTTGCAATACCCATAAATACGCACTGGAGCATGCATAAAAAAAGCCTACATTTCCAATTGCAGCACATTAAAAATACATACAACAACTTACCTAAAACACCAAGCCGGTAGTTCAGGGTTATCACAATGACATTTCCATAACTTGCAAGAATGCTTCCATCAATCATGTTTCCAGTGCCTTCCATGTAGGACCCCCCATGAATGTACACCATAACTGGCTTCAAGCCATTTTCATCATGGATATCTGAGAAAAAGAAACAGAAAAAACTCAACAGCAATGCAAAAAACATATATTTTAGTTAATGTGTTTCATAAACATATTTAATGTTTATTTTGTGGAAAAAAATGTATCTGTATGTGTGTGTGTCTGTGATTTAATGAAAATGTTGTTTTGAATGGTCCTTTGTATGCTGTATATTATACTACTAGCTAATTAACACAACAACAATGAATGTGTTTGCCATTATTAATTGTGTAACATTTATTGTATCCTGTTTCCAATTTGTGACTAACATGAATAAACAAATATGCTAGTATTGCAGATGCTGATGACAGTAAGTGTCTATGCAGCATATGATGCCTCATACACTGAATGTTCTTCTGTTCACTGTAGTTCGATGCTGGAAGTGCTCACTGTCAGCCCCAATAGCCCAGAGTGTTTGCTCCAATTTCTAAAACAGAATAGCACAGATGACATAACGTATGGATTTGCATAATAATAAACTTTTAAGATAAAGCAAGGTCCCGTTATTCATTTTTTTTGAAGAGAAGCCATTTCTCCAATGAATATTACATTTATTAAAAAGGGTTCAAGTAGATCAACTCTATATATGTGTATGTGTGTATATATATATATATATATATATATATATATATATATATATATATATATATATATATATATATATATATACACACAGTACAGTATTTCTGAAGGCACTTTTAAACCAGGGATTTCCAGGTACCTGAACAGTTTTTGTAATTCAGGACAATTTAAAAAGTAGGCTTACCAGATACCCGTCCGTCTTGTTCGTGCACTCTGAGATTATTTCCGAATAGTCTTTAGTATTTTTGTGATAATTTGTCATTGTTGTCTGCTTAATCTTTTACGTAGAATCTTAACTGGGGACTCTTTGGTTTAAAATTGGCTGTGGTAATGAAAGATCACAAGACAACATTGTTTTGTTTTTTTTTAACTGGGGTCTTCCAGACTGTTTCCTTTTTTTATATCTCACCACAGATGCTCATTCCTGGGGATACCAGAGGAACAAAGGACTGGCAACAACGAGGGGAGACATGGAAAACTGCCCTGAAAGGACTTTGGGGGGAACTCCCTAATAAAGCCTCTCCCTGGGACAATAACTCTTTGGACTGCATCGGGCCTGTTTTGATTTATTTTGTTATTTTTTGTTCAGTTTTCCTGTAAATGGAAAATAAACCTTGTCTCTGTTCCCTGCAAAACCTGTGCATCTGTTTTATTCTGTGCCACCATTTACAATGCTCCTTGTTGCATTCACAACAGGTTACTCGTCCAGAACTTGATACACAGTAATTATTACTTCACTTATAAATTAGTTACTTTTTGAGTTAAAAAAACAACACTATTTATTGAAACTCCCTCTGGATTTAGGCTGATGATAGGTTTAGTTAACGTGGGAGTTAGGTGAATTTATTCCCAAGTTTCCCTCTGGTGCGAAGGTGAACGGGGCCTTATTTGAGTGTGTTCTTATTACTGTATTAAAGTCTTGTGTGAAAACAGTATAAAACTATGTTTCCACTGCACAATTTTGCCTTTCCCAGGTGCATACTCACATGTGTTCTTGTTGAGCACAGTGCCCCAGAGCCTATACATCGTTTCCATAGGCAGTAGGGCTAGAAATCTGTGCATTCATTTTAACAGTGTGTTCATGGAGAATGGTCTCAAAAACAGGATTTGTGGCAGTGGAAACGTAGCTTTTGTTTCCTCATCACCACAGTGCCACACTTTTGGTATGAGGGTAGAAAGACATGCTATCAGAGAGAGAGAGAGGCACCAAGACTTTTCATTCATTTTGCTTAAAAGCTCCGTTGAATTTGCTTCCTTGTTCATTCATTATTCCTAATTGACAACTTCCATTATTAAATTAAATTTGCTTTTCTAATTTGGCTAATTGCCTGATTTGTGTAAGAATGCTAATACAAATCTTAAACCTATTTATTTTTTCCAGACTTCTTTGGATTTTTTTTTAGAAAAAAAGAAACTCATTTTGTTGATCAATTTTAGAAATTGATCACTGTTTCCTTGTGATGAAGAACCTTTGACATGGACTCAGCAGACAATTTAAGAGCAGAACCACTCCAGTCAGATGCCTGATAAGGTTACCTCGGCTTCGTCTGCATTTATTTGCTAAAGCTTCTTTTTATTCTCAAGAAAGAAAATTAAAAAACTAATCAGTTTGGCAATTTTTAGGCAAATGGGAACTACCGCCCAGTAGTATAAAATGTGCCTGGGCAAAAGTCATGTAAGCTGAGGATTCCTTTGCCCTAATTGTTGTAAATCTGTCAACTTTATCAAAACAGAGGAGACAGGAGCATGCCGATGTGCTGAATTGACACTTTTGAATAGATGAGTGTGACAATTCAGCTGTCTAAATTCATTTTTTAATGTTTGTTCATTTATTTAACACTTTACAAATTGTTTAAGTAATCTAATTCCAAAATTAAGATAAGGAAGATATAATTTTCTGTAAACTACCATTTTTTCACATGAACCAGTATGGTTTCAGAGTAGCCCATTATTTTTTAATTGTATTGGGAAATTTTATTTTTGAGTTTCAATTAGCAATATCCTAGTTAATCTTGTATTATAAACAAACTTCATCCCAGCACAAAAGGCTCTGGGGACGTGTTTTTAATCACAACTACCTAAACTCCCTGCTAGAATATGTGCATATTTTGCATTGCTCAGCACTTTGCCAACAAACCAGCTAACTGCTTTTCAAATATTAAAAAAAAAATGGGCGAAAGGTGGGCTCTTTCGTAACGGCCTACTGTGAACAGAATACTGGCTCTGAAAAAGTGTTATAAATGTGTTATAATAGGTCAGCACATGTGCTGGCAATTGCTCCTTCACAATCTTCCTCCATTTTGTTTTGACACAATTCCACTGTACTTTCAGGTACCATGAGAACATTTCTGAAATTACTTTCATCAGTTTTAATCACATTGCAATGAACAAGGAACATCTAGTTTTTCATGCAAAGAGACAAGCTCTTGATATTACTATAATACAAAATAACATATATCCCTATTGTCATGCTTCACAGGGGTAAGTAAAAAGAAAAAGGGCTAAAAAACTTTCTTTTTTTAAAGGGAAAAAAATTAAACACATGCATAGATTCAATTCCCCTTTTTCACTTTCTTGTGCTGCAAAGGGAATTCAATTGTAAATAAATGTATTATGTTGCTTACTTCACACACTTAGACATAACCTTTAACTTATCTCACAAGGGAACTGTAGTCATATATATGCTAATTTCTTGCAAGAAAAAAAGTGGCTTGAAAAATTATAATAAAATAAAGAAATCAGGAGGTGCACATAAGTATGCACAAAAAAAAGATTCACAAAAAATCAAAAGGTATATTTTCATGCACCAGAATCGAGCTTTTTTTCTTTTTTTAAAAGAAAAAATACCTTCATCTTCACCACGATCATTATTGGTTATATCATCTGCTTGTTTCTTTGTGTTGGCTCCTAAGGTCAACAGGAGAAGAGTAAAGGGAAAAAAAAAGAGATTTCAAAAACAGCCGGTTTTCTCCCCCCGCAAAAAAAAACATCTGTTAAAAAAAAAAAAAAAAAAAAAAAAAAAGTTTTCAAATTTAAAAAATATGATTCAGAAAAAAAAAAAAAGTTTGTCTGCAAAACATAAAGATCCAACGTGAACTAATGAACTTGCATGGCTTTATTTAAAAGGAAGGAACTTGATCATTATCAAAAAAGAAAAAAGATGTTAAGTTTTGGCATCTAAAAAAATTATAAATGTTCATATATTTTTTTAAGTGACTTACCAGCTAATTGTGAATGATATAACACAATTATATTTAATTAATTTTGTGTTCTTCAAGTTTTTAAAAACAAAGGACCAGATATTCAAAAGGGCAGTTGCAGTGGAAAACAAAAAAAAACAAAAAACTAGTATGTTGTCTTTTCCTTCAAGCAATACAAATAACTGTACAGGTCCACCTACACAGGATTTTCAAATACTATGATTTTTTTTATTTTTTTTTTTTTTCTGCAAATCGCAGTGTTGAGGATGACTTAATTGCATGTGATTTTCTTCACTTAACTAATTTGAAAATACAATTTAAAAAGTCCATTAAAGACATCAGTATGAGGGTCTTAGTAGTAGAGGACAACATTTCAAAAGCGTTTAGTTTGTAGATGTATATAAACACATTTTTCTTGTTCCCAAGCTGATCCCTGTAGTCTTTGAAATTATGATCCAGACATAACTGGACATTCAGATGCATATGATTAGACTGCATCGAAACATTCAATGAAATCACTATCAGATCCAGATGATTACTATATGGGTTTGGAATAACATATTGCCACAGGAACCCCAAAAAGGAGTCATACTTATATTGGGTTTAAAAATGAATTGTATTTCCATAGATGATATTATTATTAAGCTGTGTGTTAACTAACACCAATTGTTGTAATGTTTCATAACTATATCTAAAGCATCAGATGATCCATTAACTGTCCATCATGAAGAAGCAGAAACAATGTGTGTGTATTCATACCTGGAGCACAGCAATATTAGCAATATTAACTCAACCCTTTTGAATTTAAGGGACTTTTATTCACAACACAAGCACAGTTGTGTAAATGTGCAAGATAAGTAATAGCAGATAGATAATTTACCAGCACTGGGAAAACCTGTGCAGACCAGCAAGGCATGGCAGTTAGACACATTTATCATTGTCAAACTGATTAATTGGCCCTTGCATTATTTGTTCTGAAGTTGTGCGATAACATTTTCTTAAAGAGATTGGCAACAAGATTAAAGACAATAAGAATGTGTCTGTCTGTCTCAGTAAGATGATGATTCTTCAATGTGTCACTTGAATTTGATGCATTTTCACCCATGGAACGATGGCAAACTAGCAGTGGCAGTTGGCAGTGGCCAACCCCCTCCAGGTGTTCAATGCTAAGAACAGGTATTTCCAAACTCTAGAAAGGTTTAGTATGATGACAGGGTAATGACTTCAGAAATCTAGAAAAAAAAGGAGAAAACAAACTCCCACGCTGGGTGCCAACAGTCACTGTAAACATAGACAGAGTCTTTGTACAGTGTATCTTCTACATATTAAGAAGTTTTTTTTTTTTTTTTTTTCTGAGCTATAACACCTGGAAATAAATATATTATATTATATATATATAGATATATAGATATATCTATATATATATATATATAATATAACACACACACACACACACACACACACACACACACACACACACACACACACACATTTTAATGAGCAACATCTCCAACAACAGCTGTGGTACCCCAAATACGATTCAGTTCCAACCACTGCAGAACGACTGAGTGGGACATTTGTTTCTGCAGTGCCGCATTCATTATAGAGGCAAGTTCTTCACCACTGTATGTTTAGTGTATTAGAATGTTCATTGGACATGTAATATGGTGGAATAAAAGTAATATATTCTTCCAACATAACATATTTATCTGTTGCTTAAATGGCAACTTTTTTTCTTGTTTTTTTTTTTTTTTTTTTTTTTTTTTTTCAAATAGTCCATCAGTAAACCTTGTTAGGTAGCTGGATTTCTGTTTCAGCTTGCAAGTTGGTGTACTACATTTCCCAAATGCACTGTCCATGGTCCTGAAAACTAACATCAACCTCAAAGACGAAATCAGTAAACCGCTCTAATGTAGGTGATTGAGACAGCAATTGAATCTGGAATGGAAACACTACACTACTTAGTTAAATGATCACTTTGGCCAAATCAAAATAAATCATTCCACATTCACTGTATATGTATTATATGTACACTGAAAAAATATATATTACATTGTGCCATGTTATGAGAAAATAAACAATACTGTAATGTACTGTGAAGTAATTTGGCTTTTCTGACTCACTGCTGTTTGTATAATTTTTTTTAAAGTAATACTGAACATGTGCGTTTGAATTGATGATAAGATGGTGGATTGAGGTTGAGTCTTTCATTCAATTGTATTGTATTGTATGAGGAGTGATTCATTTTTTGCACTTTTGTCAACATTTTAGGTTTACAAAATATGACACTGTTTTGGTAATAGCATCTGCTATCTCCACCCAAAGCATGTTATCCTTAAGCCTGACTTTACCATTTACGTTGTCATCAAATTGTGAACCCATTGGATTTGAAAAGGTCAAATAGTTTCACAAGTACCTGCCATTGTGAGGGTTTTAAAATATATTTTTTTTTTTTTATAGAGAAAAGGGAATGACAAGAATCTTAACCACAGTCTACCAGGAGTCTGGTCAAGAAAAAAAAACAAAACAAGCAAAAAAACAGACAATCCGTGTTTGATGTGCAGCACATCAAAAGACATTAAATAAATAATATGGAAAATAGCAATACACAATGGCCTACCTAATTAATTCTCTATTTTCCAGAAATAATATTTTAAAAAATACAAAGGTATTTAAATGTAATCATTGACTTGGTAATCTCAGGGAACAGTACACTTCATCAGAACGTGGCAAAGCTGCAACTTTGCAAGATTGGATTAGCAGTTGTTTTGTACTTCAGTAAATTATCATACACGGGGCAATTCATGGCCTGGTACGGTGGCAGCTGGTGATCAAGTGGCCAGAGGTTTATGCAGAGGTGGTGCACTGCTGCTAGTGGTTGACTTTCAGTGCATCCTTACAGAAAAGGATTATTATCCAAAACCATATATATTTCACAACTTGTATTTTTCATTTCATGTCTCTACTTTCAACACAGTGTAATTCAGTATTTGTCATACACTATATTTGTGTGTGTGAATGTTCCCATTTCCAAAAAAAAAAAAAAATGTGCTCATGAGGTTAAACTGTACACAGGTGATGCAATATGCCAGTTTACTGAACACCCTAAAACCAGGAACTTTTCCCAAAACATTGAGGGTGAAAGAGTGAAAATAAAAACAAGGGAAAAAAACTAAATATGACTCACCATCTTCAGTGGGGACATAGATGTTTAAGTAAAGGCAGTCTTCATTTTGGTCTTGCACATAGTTTACCACTGTATCCAAACTGGCTGTAAACCAGACTGGCAACATGTCATTAAGTAAAAAACGGTCTTCCAGGTACTGGGGACAGACGGCGGCAAACTGAGTGGCATTCCTGATGCCAGTCCATGAAGAAGGGGGCTCGGGAGGCTGGAACCTTCTTTCCCCAGTTGGTGGAGAGGCGTAAGGAACTCCAAGATATTGTTCCACTGGACCAAGGATCTCATTGGGTAAGGGTGTTTTTAAACCCCGCAATTTTCCATAATGTGTTGTTATTATTGAATACTGTGCTTGGCAGTTGATAGAAGTAAATCTCACAGCCAGAGTGGTTATCCAAAAAATCAAGTTTACATTTACCATCACACAGAAAGGTGTGAAAGAGAAAGGTAGCCATATAATTCCCTTTGGCCTAGACATTGTCTAAAATAACATTTGTAGGTTATGGTCTTCCACAGCCAAAATAATGATATTGTTTAAGCTATAACTTAGCAGGGTTTAATGACTGCCACAAAGAGCACCCATGGATAAAACCTCTCTTCAGCAGTAGAAGCCATCCCAGTGCACAGATTTCATACTGCAAGCAGTTCCACCTTCCAGTTGATGAGAAGATAGAAGTCACACAAGTGCAATTACTTCCCAGAATTGATTAAAGCCAGATCGATCAGCCTGTGGGTGAGAGAAAGCAGACAGTTTAAATTAATGATTTACCGGGGATACACAGTTAAGAACATTAACTCTTTGCTGCATCTTCATTTCGCACTGCATCACTGACAGAGATACGGACATCTCAACAATCACTACCAGTAAGATGCATCACAAACACCTCAGTTGGAGTCTCTAGTATCATAATCATGTTTTTAGTCTCAACAGCAACTTGCTTGATGCAAAAACACATAGACAGTATGTGTGGGTGGCTTACTATTTTACTTCAATCCTCAATTCTACCATGGTGAAAGCATTTTTGTTATTGTCTTTGTGTCTAGGAGGCATATGTATTCTTTTGGAAGCTAGAGAACAGCATGTGGCCAGGGAAATTACACAATGATTTGTCTTGCCCTCTTTACCTATAATTCAATTTCTACAAAAACAACCCACTTTATTACTAACATTAGCTTGATCTCTCTAATCCTCGAAGAGCTAACACTGCAATTATTGAAGTGTAATTGAAGTGTAAGGCTTGAAAAAATAACAGTTATTCTACCTATTCTATCATATGTTGTTTTTTTTTTTTTTTTTTTTTTTTTCTTTAGCATGAATGCTTCAACTGTCACTGGAAGAAAGAATGATTTGTTGTTTTTCCTGAAGCCAAAACACTACATCACTTAAACAAACAAGGCAATGTAATGACTCATCCAGTTTTATGTATTTAAATGTAAGTCTTCAGAACATAATTTAATTGAAAGGGTTTATATGGGACATATGGGTGTCAGCTGTTTTAGTTTAGTTTTCTTCTACTAAAGCCCCTTTCACACTGGCACTCTTACCCGTTTGCGTCTTGATAAAACCCATCTCTGCACTTCTAAAGTGTTACAGTATTGTGGCTATTATATGTTATATTTGTCTGTGTATAAATTGTAATTGTAATTATAATTAAGCATTACTATAACTTATATTGTAAGTACAACTATGTTTACCATGAACATGTTCGCTACAGATAGTTCTTGAGATCCATTTTGGCAGCTGACGATGTACAGCAGCCAGACACTTTTCTCATCTATCTAGGCTTAAAGTTTAAACGCTGCTTTGGCAAATCAAAAAATGACAGCCACTTCTCTTTCATATAGTCGTGCTAGTGGCTTTCCACAACCACACAGCTCCTTGTCAGTGTACGGTTGTTACAATTAAAAGCACGTCAATTACAAATGGAAACACTGTCTGACAGCTGTTTGCTTTCAGCGGCTCCGAGGCTATGTGCGTGTGCACCAACTTACCCGGATGTCCACGCAACCCTATTAAAAGATTAATTAAATATCATCAAACAGACAGCAAAAAATACTGTCTTTTATTTCAAAGACAAAGAAAGTTACACCAATATATCTAAGCAGCAGCAGAAGAACACAGTGTAAATTTTAACCCCACTTTGCCTTTGGAGTTTTCGTGTTCTGAATGTGTTCAACCAAAAGTTCACATAAGATTTCAGCCATCATGGTGCCAACAGTTCAACTGGTTAGTTAACTAATCTGGGGTCATGTACTGAAGTTATTCTAAGCAGGCATAGTAACGAAATTACTATTCACTGTTACCTATTCTAAAGTTTGTTTTAGACTGCCTTTTTTAAACAGTAGTTTTTTTTTTTTTTTTTTTTTTTTTTTTTTTTTCTATGCAGAAAAACAAATCTGGAAAAGTATTGCATATATATATATAAACATACTTAGGGATGCACATTATTGTTTACATTAAAAATGTATACATTAATATTATATTATTTTAAACAATAGTTTTTTTTTTTTATATTTAATAAACTTTTTTTCTGGCAACCATGAATTAAAACATAGGAGCCTACTGGAGCCTAAATTAAAAAGCTTACTTCGAGCACTGAACAGCCACACGTGTTAAGGATTTACTTCTGCAAAGAAACTTTTCTGTTTACCCATATTTTTGCTGCTTGAGACACCCCAAGAGTTATACTGCAGCAGGGATGAAGAAACATTTTCTCTAATCAACATTTGCGTTGACGGTTCAGTCCAAAGAAGCTTAGATGGAAGCGTCCATAACAAACTGCTTCCGGGGCATTGGTATGCGTATTGTGTGCTTGCTTCTGTCATCCAGGTCAACCCTGCTTTGTCAAAAGCACTGTGAAATCATGTAGCCAACCCGCATGACACCGGGTCCTGCCCGGGTAGGTTGTGACCCGGGTAGAGAATGCCAGTGTGAAAGGGGCTTAAGTGTATAGCCCATTAAAAAACGACAGGCTATTAAAATCAAAAGTACATCTGGAGAAATGTCAGGGTTCTCACCAGGAATTTTTCACAGCATGGTGATGGGAGGAGCGGGGGAGCAGGGGTGGGGCTGGGAAAGAAATGGAGATCCTCGCAACCCCCTGCAGGCGAGGCAGGACAAGTCATGCACATGCTTACGCTGCGTGGAAGTAGTTGTCAGGATAATATTCTATATCCATGGCTGTCAGTAGGTAGATGCAGAGTCTGCGTCATAGGATGACGTACTCCCTAGCAACGCATGGACGCCATTCCAACCCAAAAAAGGTTGAGAACCCCTGGACTAAGGAACTAATAAGGTTTCTCACTGAAGTTGTTTACATTTCATTCTAATGAAACACATTGCTTCTGAACAGTAATATCCCCTTGCTTTGCACCAATGGGACCATTTGCTCATTTAATCTGATCAATTGCAGTTTCTCAGAAACAGTTTCGTGCTGCTTCAGCAAACTTAATTACTGTGTTTTCCTGAAAGGATAATTTACTTCTTAACCCTATAATGTCACAGTAAATTAAGATAATTTTAATATATACAGTAGTTACTTGAGAAAATGACACGATATGATGGTACTAGCTGATACAGGTCTGACATTAAGGTTAGCCACATGTTTTCAACAGATTAGTAGTCAACCTGTGTATTTTCTAGTATTCAGTGTGATAAAACACACATTTTATTATCCTAAAAATGCCCACGTAATGTAGTTGCTTGAATTCTGTTGTTTATACACAACATATTAACTTATCCCATGTTCATTTAATTGTATGTCAGCCAGTCACATAAAAGTATACATTGTTCATGCTTTTCAACACCACACTTCAGGATTTTTATATAAAATATTAATGCCAAAAATACAACACATTTACACAAAAACAGCTAGTACCTAACATTCAAAATCAATGTTAAGCATAACTTGGACTTTTTAAGAATGCTGGTATTATATGCATTTGTGTTTACTCCTGAATCAGATTATTGTTCTTTACTGCCACTATCTGTGCTACCATTCAATATTAACTTCTGGAAATGTACTACATGGTTTGACTCTGTACATTTAACAGCATATGTTAACAAAAATAAAATGGGCTCCTTTAATCTATGACATCATTGTCTCATTCCTGGACCTCTTGGTATTTTAGCCATTAAAATAATGATGGTAGTCATTTGTTAGCAGGCACTTCCATTAACAGAGTTGTCATAATTATTCTGGAGAGAAGAGCTTTTACCTGGCTCTCATCTTCTGGTATTGATTTATATAACATAAACCTACAGTATGCATAGTATCTATGTGTGTTACTATACAGGGATTCTGTTTTTCGTTTTTTATTAATTTCATTTTTTTTCTGTGCTTATTTTGAGCTATTTTCGTGTTTTATGTATAAAAAAATATATTTTTTTTTTTCCAGGGCTTTCGCTTTTTATATACTGTATTATTGAAAAAAAATTGCAGATTCCTCTGCAGCTTTAATAATTGTATTCATTTTTTTACATTCTCGTAGCCTTCTACAGCCACTGGCAGCACACAGTACAGATGACCATCTGTGTTTTCCACAATTCCCGAATTGAGTTAATCAGCTCTAGACATGTTTGATTAATTAAAGGATATGCATGCTGGATAGATGTTTTACAGTTAGTTTGTGTTGAACATGGAAAATGAAGAATTAACACAATATAAGATGCAAATACTTAGTTATTGTGAAAATATATAGTTTTGTGCACTCTGTTAGTTTTGCAGAAAAAGTGGCAGAGAAGGTATAAGAAACTGATAACAACAAGATTGCATGAAATATGTGCTGACGGCAGAAATCAGCCAAACCCACAAGTCTGTGCATAAAACAATTCAAGAGCATGTTTCCATACATCTTGAATCTGCTTGCTCTGTAATGGGAAAACAATTATCTGCATATACTGAATAAATCACACTAATATTTGAAGAATGTGCATTTCTTTGCATCTAGATCACATCAAGAAACAACTACTCACTACTTCATCATCATCATCATCAGTCTGGTTAAAAACTTTTTGCTTTTTTAAAGAATAAATTCATAAAAATGAAACCACAGACCACAGCAGCATGGTTTTGGCACTAGGCACAATCAACATTGCCAGACGGAAGGAGGCTGAGGATGGAACTGCATTGGTTTCAGTAAATTATTAAAAAGTGGTCTGTGGATTTTGTCATAGTGGGTGAACAGGTCAATTATCGATAAAACCCATCTCTGCACTTCTAAAGTGTTTCAGTATTGTGGTTACTATACTGTATATTTGTCTGTGTATAAATTATAATTGTAATTATAATGTGTTAGTTTGAGCTACTGGGGGTATTTTGCATGTTTTTATGAAACAGCAGCTACAATACCAGTCGTGTACGTTAGTAGGGTTATTCAAAATACAATTGACCTCTTATTATTGTACGTTTGCGCATTTAACAACATTGATGATTTTATTTAGACAAACAATTGTGCTAAGTATAGGTGGTTAAAGGTTTTATGGTGCTTTGCGTTCTATGTGAAATATTTTTCCTATTTTTTTTTTAATGTATTAGTGAACAACCCTTTTTTTATTTGAAAACAATAAAAATTACTTATTTTGTAACACATTATTATGCTAAACTCTTAGCCTTTCAAGATACGTTTCTGTAATATTAAGCAAATTATGCTGAGTTTATTGATTTT
This sequence comes from Polyodon spathula, assembly GCF_017654505.1. Lineage (NCBI taxonomy): Eukaryota > Metazoa > Chordata > Actinopteri > Acipenseriformes > Polyodontidae > Polyodon > Polyodon spathula. The sequence goes on along the minus strand of NC_054548.1, from coordinate 16,751,469 downwards.
GAAATGGAGCATATATGTGTGAGTATCCAGTGGTCTTAAAGATTTTATCTCAGTTGCATTACCTGGGACTGTTTTCCTTTGTAACTGCTATGTTTTAAGGCCAGAAGCAAGCTCTCTATGTCAAATATCAAATTAAATGCCACAAAAGTTAATTTCATATGGTTAAGGTATCTGCAAAAAAAAAAAAAAAACTATCAGGGAGTTTCACTGTTGAAAAAAAATTAAAAACACTCAGGCTGCCATCAGTAAAATTGTAAATACACAGTTAAATGCATTATTTTGTTTTGTGGTATCCATTACTGTTGGCATTTAAAAGGCAGGATCACAAAAATAATAATAAAAAAAGTTATAATCCTCTCTACCTAGAACTACCAGAGCAATCTTTTTACACCTTTTTATTTTTAATATAACCTACAATATTCTATTTTATTTGTATATACAAGCCTGTTATCTCACTGGACATGGTGTTTTGTACAAGGAATGCACTGAAGGTAGCCATAGCACTTCAGTAGAAACATTTTGATCAGAAAGCTGCACAGCAGCAGGCTGTAGCAAGTCAACCTGGATTCTGTGCTGCACTTAATGAGACATCCAAGAGAAAACATGTTACTTTCATTTTAAATTAAAAACTACTTTTATTTTTACAGTTGTGTATATATGTACATATACCTGTTTATACACTAGTTTATTTTGAAATGTTTATTTTATTATAGTTTTTCATTTTTTTAAGTAGTGCTTTATATGTGGTAAGTTAGAAAATAAACCTATTAATTGTTCATTTCAATACAGTGTTTCAGGTTTGCAGTTGTTTGATATGATGTGCTTCAACATTTCAGTTGTATCTGATAGTTTGTCTTTCATTTTAATATTGATGTTGTTTAAACTGTAACCGTCATAATGACTGCCTGCGGCGGTATCGCTTTGACGGTTTTAGTATTAATGGGGCAAGCATGATCACATTATTGTGCATCTCAATATTGTATTTTTAATAGAATTTCTTTTTATTATTTTTACTTGTAGATTGCTAATCTCCTGTAAAATAAATTTGGTTAAATCAAACTGTCTCCAACTGTCAGAACTAATGACTCGAATTGACTCTAGCCAGATAGGTGACTCGACTCGACTCGAGCTTGGCATATCAAAGACTCGACTTGACTCGAGTCTTTACCCCCCTGTGACTCGACTTGGCTCGAGTCCCATTTTTTACAACACTGAGTTGGGGTGGGTTTGAAGTATTCAGAATGAATCAATGATAGATACAAGTCAGGAAGGAGGGGCATTGCCCATCTGCTCGGGGATTATTTTTTTATTTTTTTTAATGGGAAATTAGGGGGAGGTGACATTAGCGAAACAGCCACATAAGAAGACCAACTAATTTATTTGTATTTTTGCAATTCCTTCCTAGTCAATTGCAGTGATTATTTTGTAGAAAGTCTGGTTTAGATTATAAATGTATATCAATGACTTCCATGTAATGTAGAATTAAATAATTAAGTACTGGGCCTGAGTTAAATCAGTATATTGCAGCCGTTTTAAATGTAAACTACAATGATTGTGGCACTTAACCTACCAATTTACCTATTTATCAACCACATTTTTGAAAGGTAACTCTATATATAAATAGAATATTCTGTGTTTGGAGATGGTTCTGGCTGACAACTCTCGCTCTTCGGATCTCCCTTGCTTATGGGCGTCGGACCATTCTTTCGGTCTTGCTTGTTTGCTCAGATATGGAGTCGCCGATCGAGGCTTTCCTTCCATCTGACTGGGAAGGCAGCCCTTTGCATTCCTGTGAAATATCACTGCAGCTAAGTAAAAGCTTGTGCACAAAAAGTATTGTAAGGAATAGCCTGCAAGCAAGCTCTTAAAAGTGCTGTTTGACAAGGGCAAACAAGAGCACTATGTTCCTGATGACAGGAGCACAATGTTCCCGATGCTATGCGAAGCTCTTTCAGTCGGGTCGATCTACTCCAGCTGCCTGGACCGCTTGTCTCGGCGCCCCAGCGCTGCAGAGTCTAGCCCAGCCCTTTGCCTCCGAGCGCTGTATGATGACCCGCTCGTCTCTAAGGACGCCTCCGCCCAGCCTGCCATCCTTTCCAGGTCTCAGGGTCATCCGACCAGCCTTCAGTCACCAAGGTTTCCGATCATGAGACTGGGACTTGCTTTCCTATCCACTTTTTCCCCTTCAAGTAAATAGCGCTTATTGAGCCTCCTACAAATCATGCTCTGTAAAAAAAATACACGTTTCACCGACACTCCGTGAAATACCAGTGAAACTACCAGGGAAGCAGGTAAGGAAAATAAAGAAATAAAGAAATAAATATGGAGGTATAACTGTACAATGTGCTCATACTGTAATTGAGCGAACATTTGGAATCCTTAAAATGTGATTCCGATGACTGGATGTCTCTGGGGGAACACTACAGTACACTCCTCAGAGCGTTAGCAATATCATCGTGGCTGGTTGCGTTTTACATAACATAGCTCTCTGTAATGGATGCGATGTTGAACTTACAGAGGAAAGATTACAGGGTTTGAGGGAAGCAGATACTGAACTTGAAGCCCCAGTGGTGGAGGTTGCAGATGCCAGGCAGGTCAGACAAAGTCTTATAAAATACTTTTTTTTTTTTTTGTAAGTATTCAATAAGTTTAAATGTAAAAATTTCTCTCCAACAGTTTCTAATTATTTCTGCTTGCTTCTTTGCATCTAATTTTCTTTTTCAAAATTTTGCAACATTAACTGAAATAAAGAAACCTCACACACACACATTCACACACAAAATACCTCATTAATAAAACTGTTTGCTCAATAGTTTGATTTATACCAGAATTTTGGTATTTTCGAAGGCAATTCGTCTAATCCAATCAATGATCTCACTTGCTTTGAAGACTTGTTTAATTATGTATATATTTGAATAATGATATCACAGACTTTCATTTATTGTTGAATAGACATGGATTTATAGCAATGATGATGAAAATGTTCCTGGTTAGAACCCATTTATGAATGATCCAGTAAAGTATTGGGACACCCTGTACGACAAATGTACAAATATACATTGTACATCAACTGAACAGCTTCGTAATGGTCAATAATTTCTGAACTTTAAAAACTATTACCGGCCTCATAGGTTCTAAATGTTCTTCGTTCTGCATACTACCTTACTGGTGCTGTAAACCCCTGGATGTGCCCTGCGCCAGGATGCAGGTTAGCTGAAGAAGCACAGCTGGAGTGCACTCACAAGGTGAGCATGCGTTCCACAGGAAGGCCCCCAGGCTGTGGCACATTCTGCCTTCATCTATCAGAGACTTTCAATCCGTATGAACCTGTTTCTTATTTTCAAATTTTAAAACAAGCTATTGTTTCATGAAAGTGCAATGGTTCGAATCAGAAATATAATATATCAGTGTTGGAACTGAAGTACAGTCCATCTAAAAAATACCCTTAAGAATATATAATTGTTAGCAGTAAGACTGCTAGTTTTAAAACTAGCTAGTATTCGCACCAGCAACAGTACTTCAGTGTCGCTGGTGCTCACCAGCGTTCTGTGCTACATGGGCTCTGCTATATTATTCACACGGTAACACAGGCTCGAAGCAAAACTAGTCTATAAAAATGGTTTACAATTCTCAAATCTAGATATGCAATTATTAAAGAAAGGTTATCAGTACTTGTGACGGAAACAGTTCTGGTGATGAATCTTCCTCCCGACCTGTGAGGGCGCTAAAGAACGAGAGGAGAAGTATCTGGAAGGGCTGGCCTGACAGTTCGTTTCCGGGTCAGGGAAGCACGACTCTGTTGTAAGACCGTATTGATTTGAAAGGTAAACGAGAGGCAGCTGCAAGTAATAAGGCAGCTGCAACCGTTTACCTAGATATCATGCGGGATTACATATAGGGGCCAGGGTAACGCTGATCTTTTCCTTCGTTTGGGTAACGTGAGGAGAGAAGGACTGAGAGAGGAGCTCTGCACATTTGAATATCACCAAGGACTGGTGACCGTGCCTTTGTTTGTGTGTGAGTCTGTACTGTGTTCACCATCCCCGCACTTTACACATTGTTGTGTACTGCCGGAGATTTATTATTTGACAGTCGCCAGACCTGGAAACAGCACAAATAAACACTTGTTCGAATCACTGTTGTCTGTTCATCACTCCTGCATCGAAACACCGCTATACCTGTTCCCCTTACCAACCACTTTGCCACAGTACTCTATACAGTACAAGTAATCATTTTTTGAGTAAATGTCTATTTTATATATAAAAACGTAAACAAAACAGATAAATAGCCACCTCCCAGTCCATTGGCTTAAGTCAATAAACTCTAATCAGACTAAATAAAGACATACACAGATTTCATGTCTTTTTTTTTTTATCTGACGGTGCTACACGTGTCACTGGTCTTCAAGTTGAATGGGTTTCGGGTGTTATAAGAGACATTGGTACTGATACAAAGTGTTTTCATTTTACAGTATACTTTTTCTTTACATATTGCTATGGGATGCATCAATAACTCATGAAATTAGAAAAGTAAATATGTTACAGATTATACAGAACTAAACAACGTATTTTATTTTCAGCATTGAGAATGTCAGTCAGTTTGGGTGATTATGGTCTTGGGGAATTAAAGCATTCAAAGTCTATTATAAGGTGTCTGGCTTGAGTACATAACCCTGTCAGATGTGGGGATTGAAATGGCTCAGCGCATAAATGCTTTACAAACATTGCTTGAGTGCACCTGAGCTGATCTGTGACATAAGAATAGCTGCAATCTGAAATGGGAGAATAATATTGATCCATGTGTCCTAGAACCAGTTTGTTTGTGCTTTGCTATCTACTACTCTTTAAACTACATGTCTGGTCTGCAATAAGTGTGTAACCTAACGTCAGGTCCCTATAGAATTCAGTCACCTGATAGTGCTTCGCTGCATTTGTGTAAAAGATAGATTTGATAGACAAACTGCACTGCTTTTTAAATTGAGCTTGTATGCATTTCTACCATCCAGGTGCACTGTTATTATTAGCATCGAACAACTACAGTAACACGTGAGACTATTGACTTGTAGTTTTTTTTTTTTTTTTTTTTTTTATCCAGTGTGGTCATAACTTAAACATGTACACATAAAGGGTGTATTGTATGCAATCAATATGAACAGTAACTGCACTAAAACAACCAGTGCTAGTCTATAGATATACAATACCCAAAATAACAGATACAAAAAAATACTTAAAAGGTCCACGTGTGATGGTTGTCAACCCTTCGTGTAGGTATTGTAGATCACTGTAGATATCAAAGAACAAACAGTGGAATAGGGAGTGCACAGTTCTCATCAGACATGTATAATGGCTGAGCCTGTTTAGTACTTAGATGTGGGGTTCCAAGGAAAATCAGGTATTTCAGTTAGTTGTGCTGTGTTGTTGGCTCAGTATGGGGCACTGTTTTCTGTTGCACGGCTCAACTTATGCCCCAGCACGGTGTTAGGGAGCACTGTGTTATAAGAGGTGCCATTAATGAATCAGTAAACAGAGATACAGTTTACTACATTAAAATTTTCATTGACAAATTCTGTTTCTAGTATTTTGAAGTCATCGTACCGTCATCGTACTACAGTTTTCTACAGTTTGGTAATGCACATTGATGGTGGTTTTGTGGTTGGGGGCGGTGGCAGGGGAGGGAGTGGGGGCGTGGGCTGGACGGACAGACTTGGCCAGTGACAGTTTGGTACAATTAACATTGTTTCATGGATCAAAATGTATAAAATTCAAGGGACAAATAAAAATTGGTCATATTACTGTAATTAAAAAAATAAACTGAATTTAATTAGTAATAGTGGTAGCATTTTGGCCCAACTTTAGCACAGCACATTAAATAATGTATTTTGTGCTATGTAGGTATCTTAACTGAAATGTTTAACAAATAATTACATTTAACCATCCATGGAAAAAAAAAAAAAAAAAAAAAAAAACATAGATGACCAGAAGAACGCTCCAGTTGCATCCATTGTAAACCCTGATGGCAAGGATTAGGTAAGATTAGGTCAAATGAAACATTAGCACAGCCCCTCCTTAATTATCAGAAAATGACACCCACATGTATGGCAATTGGTTTGTTGTAAACCCTTGTCAAAATAAAAAAGGACAGGGTCAAGTGATTGTTTTTTTTTTTTTTTTTTTTTTAAAGAACAACAGTGCAACAATGATAGTGTGCTACCTCTATTTCTGTTCTAAATGTAGCCATTCTTCATTAAAAGAAAACAGAGTGTTAGTCCCAATCACAAGCAATTAAAATCTGGCCTGCTGCCCGACTAATTCTTAGAATAACAAGCCATACTTCCCATCTTGCTCCTCAAGTCACCACTTTTAAAATTCACAATTATTGTATTGCCCTTTCAAATTTGAAACCTCATTTCAATCGCCATAACCCATGCCTTTACGTAGACCAGTTATGTAGGTCAGCTGACTAACATACAACATGGTACTGGAAGAGGCACGCTCTGTTTATAGAGCCACCTCTGGGTAGGTTAGAGCTATTTAACCAGGTAGAATTCTCCCGGATCTCTGAATAAATAATTCCCTTACAAGAAAGCAACTTGTAGATTATTTATGTTTGCAAACAAGGTTTGCTTATAGTAATAGCACTCCAAAATAAAGATTTCCAGGTGGACCTCATTAAAATTCAGCACCAATCATACAAGCAATCAACATGAAGATCTTTTTTTTTGTATGTATGCAGATTGCTATTCCATTTAAGATGTTTTTTTTTTTTTTTAAATCTACGTAGATCATACAGTATTTGCTCAGAACAATTTAGACATCTATTCAATTTTGCTTAAAACAATATAAGGACAATGAAGTAGTGTAGCAATGTAGCATGTATATGGTTACAACAGCAGTATACCACCTTCCACCTATGAATAACCAATATTCACATCTGGATGTAGTAGAATTCTGTAACTTGCACCAGTTATTAAAATGAGAACATTGTGCATCAGATATAATGCATTCACAAGACATCAAGGATGGATTACTGTTTACATATTAGTTGGCAGTTGGCAATCTTAAATAGGCATAATAATATCCCTACTGTTATTATTATGTATGTATTTTTTAAGACTGATGATGTGGGTGGGTAGGCATTACTCATGCATCATGTGTTGAGTGCATTAAAACAACAACTCGTGTGTGGGGTTGTATGAGTAATTCCTCATACTGCATTCTTTACGAAGAAAATGTCCAATGTTCTGCCACGCAACAATTTAACCAGTTTACAAACCTTAAAAAGAGCTTAAATAGGTGCACACACTACCACCTTGTGGCTCCATTGTGAACTTGCTAGTGTTGAATACATTGAAGTAATGTGTTTTTAAATTATCAATATGTTGCTTATGTGAAAAAAAGGACAACGTTAGGATATATTGTATTTTGTTTTACATGACTACATTTCGTTTAACCATGCTCCAGAGCCAACTTGATACATTCCTGTTTTGTTGGTCATTGCAATGCAACCACCTTACTGTATTACAGTATGGCTACTCCATGATCCTTATATAACAAAATATCACATTAAGATAGTATTAGTAAACGTACAGTAGTATATATTACAACTAGATATCCGTTTATGATTAGGCGTGTAAATGCAATGAAGTCTTGATTAATATGTCGATCACTGCATGTAACGGTTACAGTTTATCCACAGTGCAGGTATGGGTTATATTTTATACAGCATGCTGAGTCCTGAAGCAGGTTGTATTGACCTCAGAAATATGCAAACGGAATGCAGATGGCAAACGGAAAGTGATGTGGTGTTTCAAGTTTAAGCATCTGCAGATTGTGTGCTGTCCTGGTACATGTATTATATATATATATATAATTATAATATTTACTTCATTTTACTAGGGCTATTTAAAAAAGCATAATAATAATAATAATAATAATAATAATAATAATAATAATAATAATAATAATTTTTTTTTAAAAAAATGTGCACAACCAGTAGGTTAAACAGTAAAACCAAAAATAATTACTGCGTTGTGTGGTATTTAATTTAAAACAGTAGAAGTCTTGGTTGCTACAGAAAAACGCAAACACGTTACATGTTTGGTTATACCCAAGGTAGTCACAGAAAAAAAATATCCAAATTCTCTTTTTGGAGATAAATTGACGACGATACGAATTGTTGGTTTATCAGAAAAAAAAAAGATACTAAGATACATTACACAGCTTTGAACTAGAATATTCAGCCAGCATCCCACGTACATTATTCACTAACTAGAATGCTTAACAAATGGCATTTTATTTCAAATGTCTGCAGTAGGTCATGTCAAAAACATATACGCATACTAATTTAAAATACCGAATTGTGACATTGAAAAAAATGACATGACACAGGTACATCGGTTGGCATTCTAGCACACACAACACACATATATATATATATAATATATATATAGCTATATTTAATATATATATATATATATATATATATATATATATATATATATATATATATATATATATTATATATAATATTGACAATCCTGTGCCATGTATTGAACTAATACAAGAACGTTTTCTGAGCTTCTCGAAATATTACGTGTTGTCTAGAGAAGCTTTTCCTCCTTGCTTTTTTGTCTATACTTTGTATAAATATCTCGCACATAACAGGGCATGCATGTCTGCATCAACGATGAAAGCAAAAATAAAGATACAGATATAATTCTGCATCATTAAACTAAGGAAAAGATCATGTTACAATTTTCTACAAATGCACCTTCAACCAAAGCACTGAAAGCAAGCTAAAATCAGATTTTGCAACTCACCTCAGTATATCTGCCACATCTAACTCGTTCTATGTACAGCCCGGGACTCCAGACGAAAAAAAACGAATATCACAACGAAAATCTAAAACTCAAGACTCTTGTCCTCTAAAATCCAATACAATCTCCCAGTCAAAAATAATTGAAAAGAACAGCTTATTTTTGCTTGTAAATTATCTACATTCCAGTAGGAAATTCATTAATTCACTGCAGGGGAATTGCAAGTTGTATGGGTCTCTGTCTGCCTTCATAGAGACAACGAGGCTGTTCTGCAAAGAGAGATTGAAGGAGAGAGACCCTAGCTATACCAGCCACTCTCTCTGTCTCCCTTTGCTATTGGATCAAACTGAATGAAATTTACAAAGCCAGCAACCAATAGATTGCTGCACTCCGCTCCATCACTATTATACCTAGACCAGGAACAGTATCCACCACCTTTATGCGGGAAGCTACAAAACGCTGCATTTTTCGCAGACAGGTATGTTTGTGATGTGTGCGTTAAATTACAACGCGCATTTTAATTACGCCGGTGGTGTGCTTTGTTTTCTTTTTTCTTTGTAAAGATATTTTTGCTTGCGATATATTTTACTCAGCTGCAAGATATGGTACACCTAACAGCCAATATAATTCTGCATTGTGTTTGTCACTAAAGAGAACCCTGTCCAACATATGTGGTATTTGGAAACCCATTTTCGCAAATATGTTATATAGAACATGATTATGTCCCACGTATTTTATTTAACTTTTTAATTTATTGTTGTAGGCAGTGGACTACATAATGACAAATTTAAAGCAACCAGCAGACATGCTAAAATGTTTTTTTTTTTTTTTTTTTTTTTTTTGTACTATTACTAAAAGTACAACCACCCACTCTATAATTGTCAATTACTAAGTAGTTCGTGCTTTGTTATTCTGATCCATGCACAAGTGGTTATAGTCTTTTGTAAGAGGAATAATGACATTTAAGAGCATATGATAACCTTTATATTGCGTGACAGGAATATTTATTTTATTTATTTATTTTTATTAAGGAGAAAGGGGTATTGTATATTGCTGGTAACATTTCAGGAATGCTGTTTGCATGACGTGTGAGAGACAGCCCATCTCTATCTATAACTATAGAGAGAGAGTATATTTTCTATCTCTATATGTTATCTCAATATATAGAGAGAGTTTCCTTGAACAAAATGACACTGTAAGCTCCACCTGGTTTATACAGTACAAGACAGGCTGAAACATTGGCAGATATAATATTCCAGCTGTAATCTTGTTTGTACATGTATTTTTTATATAGCTAATTAAACTTCTGAATGTTGAGAAAATGTATGATGTTAAAATGATTTTTTTTTTTTTGTTTTAATAAACCATTGCTCTTTCTTTTAATAAACCATTGTTCGTTGTTGTGTTGCTTGAAACTAAAAACACATTTGGTGAGCGTAATTAGATACTACTGTATTTAACCGAGTCAGCCTCAAAAGTTCCTAAAAACTCCAAGATGTTATTACGCCATTAGCCTTCTAGACCCTCTGGATAATTCACTTTTGATGGTCTTTTTTGGCCTCATAGAGGCTTGCACGTAGAAAATAAATTGTGCTAATAACAATATTCTTTGAGAATATATCGCTCTTCAGCACCTTACTAACAAGATGCAGGGTGTTGGAGGACATTTTAATTATCTAGACATTTGTGGTAGGCTGTAATACTGATCCACTTTGAATGTGACAACGCAATTTTCTTTTGTTGCTTTAATACTTTCTTTAGACCATGAAAAAAAATCGACCTATCTTCTCTTCCTCCATATCTAGAAACATTTGACTGGTTCTATAGATCATATAAATGATGTAAGTAACTTTTGTGGCATTGTCAAATCTTATAAACTGCAGCTTACTAATATGTTGTGCCTTTGTCTGTAACATCCAATTGTGTTTGTGTCTGAACAGAAAAGCAGCAACACTCCAATGCGAAAACTCAATTTGATTGAAGGCTCTTATCTGTGGAAAACATTCACCTCCTTGACATTGTTTAGAACTACAGTGTCAATAAGTTCTGTCTTTTTTACAAAAGGAATGCATGTAATGTTATGCTATGGCTTCATTTTTTAATCTGGTTATTTATTTAACATTTTTACTCGTCAGATGTTTGTTTGAAATAAAAGTGCATTCTCAAAATAATATTTTAATTTATTCCTGAAAACTGTTGCTCACCTGCCAACTCACCCCCCCCCCCCCCCCCTTGCCCCCCCCCCCCCCCCCCCCCCATTTTTAGAAAGGCCTCAGTGCCGTTGATGTGATAGCTTATGGAGATGTGGTTTACTGAAACAGGATTAAACAAATATGAAAATTAGATTAAACCCCTTTTAGGTAGCCAATATAATAACCAATGAGTGTGGGAATGCATAACTTACAGGAACAAAGTAATGATTTATGACTTACCTCACAAATTGGTTCTTATTGTAAGCTATTATCATCTGGAAAGACATTAGGCATTTATAGGAATATAGAACAACTAGGCATATGGCTTTTAGTGCCCAGATTTTCCCACACAGGTCTCTTGCTCGCAAAATACTTTGGTATCCCTGAACAGACCATTGCCTTAAATATATGAAAACAAATTTTACTCCAAAACATGCTTCTGCAATGGTGACTGCCAAGACATGTACAACATTCTATGTGCAAATGTGTTCATATATTTAATGAGGTAGAGGTTGGGAGAATTACGTTTCCTACACCCAATCTTTTAGTTTCAGGGCTGGTAACACATTAATTTCAACCACCTGTGTATATTTAAATAATAATCATCCCAAAAGGGTAGTAACCATTAAAAACATTTTCTTGTCTCTTATTAGCACATCAGAATTTCCACACGTCCCTTACCAGTTTCATGAAGATCTCTTTAACTAAGGCTAGGTTTGAGGCTTACAATGGGTACTAATAGCAGAAGAGACTGCACAGTATACTGCGGAGGCATTCAAAAGTTCAATAAAATCTAGCAAAAATTATAGACTTAATTAAAATGGAACTTTGTGTTATTGTTCCGCTGTTAAACTCAAATATTAAAAAAGATCCTTCACCAAATATTTATATTTTTTAATCACTGCTGGAAATATCTTTTCTTTACAACATCTCAATCAATTGTTTTTCACTGCCAGACTTGGACATAAAAGATTATATTGAGAAGGTTTGCTATATTATAGTGCACATGACCTGTCTTAAACATCTCTTAATGATGTTGCTAAAACAATATTGGAAAAATCATATAATGCAAACAAACTTTTACTCTAAACCGTAATGCTTATGTTTAAGTGATGCGCTGGATATTGGTTTTGGTTCACATCCAATCAAATTATCTCCCTTAAATCAATGGTTTTGAAGCCATCAAAGTTTCTTCTCTGAAGTAGTTTCTCGTGACTTGCGGTCTGACATGGAATGACAAAGGTAAATTCCCTATTTCATGCCGAATTAATTTCTAATTTCTTATCAATTTTCCAGTTAGACCACCACAATATATTCTGGCTTTATGGTGCATACACTTTGTACAACAGAGATCTGGTTCCATTGGGCTAGCAGTGATAAAAAAAAAAGGAAATGTCTATAAAATTGATAGGCATTGTTTCTGGTCAGAAATAGAAGTTTTCTGACATATATGACTTTACTCCCTTTTTGGAATTTTTGGGGGGCACAGTAAAACCCATTTCAAGAAACATATCTCCATCAATATTTTAACATGTTCCTAATATACAATGTCTTACTTGTTTAGTAATATAGTATGTTTGTTCTGTATGATTCTACCATGCTAAGGGTTGCCTGGCAGTGAGTGAGGTAGGGAAGTAGCATTGCACAGTGTACTGAAGCCTGTGCATTTCTGACATGCTTGCCAACCTCACTTCTTCAAAATCCTAATCAATCTTTACTGGAAAAGTTAATAAGTAAGGCAAATAATGAACTAAACAGAAGCAACAATGGATACATTTACACAGTACACATACTGGGATATTAAACAGGTACTATTTATGTGTTTATGACAAACTATTGTTGTTAACGATGCACGATTTTAACAATTATCTTCATTATGGCTTTCTCCAGATGGAATGGATAAAAATGCAAAAAACAAAAACAAAACTATGGTATAAAACATGGAGTACAATGAAGAAACATAGATATGCGGAATATGAATTCATAGATTAATATTTGAATTCCCTGGTACTCCATAGCCTCAGTGGTATCTGTGATGGAGCCTGTTCCATCCCTTGAAAATGTATATATTGACAGAGACAATAACAAAATGAAACCCTGTGTATTTGTTTATATGTCTGGGTAAATTAGTATAAGTTTAGGTAAAGTGTTTGTTAAAACTGTTTTTTTTCTATGTTCAAAGTTTATTGCTTGTGCCAATGAGGTGTTTTACAAAGGAACAATAATTATTGTGAACTTAATAAAAAAAACACCACACTTTTGAAACTCAATCAACTGTCTCTGAGTTCCTGCAAATATTCCACCAGATCCTGACTTAAGTGGAGGGGGAGGTGCATCAGAATCAAAGTAGTCTGAGGGAGGAACAATATGTGGTTTTAAGAGGGCTCCTTTATAAAAAGCCAGACTATAGTTTACAGTTGGTAGTACCAAAAAGCTTAAGACAAACCATTTTAGAGTTGGGACATACCGTACCATGGGCGGGACACCTGGGGAAACATAAGACCTTGGCACGGATTGTAAACAGATTTTATTGGCCAAGATTATATACAGAGGTGAGCCAGTATATCAAGACCTGTCCTGAGTGCCAATTGTCATGTGTAGGAGGGAGGCCAGGGAAAGCACCCTTGTTATCTCTTCCTGTAGTTGAAGTCCCCTTTGAACGGATTGTGATGGATGTAGTAGGACCACTAGCGAGAAGTAGAACTGGTAACAGAGTTATTCTTCTTGTTCTCTAGAGTAGGTATCCCTAATGAGATACTTACGGACCAGTGCACCAACTTTAGGTCCAAACTGTTAAAGAAGGTTTACCAGTTGCTATAAAAACCACACCTTACCACCCCCAGACAGATGGGCTGGTGGAACACTTTAACAGATCTCTAAAAAGTATGCTGAGCAAGTTTGTTACCAACAGAGGCACTGATTGGGACCAGTGGATTCCTTATTTGGTGTTTGCATAACACGAAGTGCCTCAGGCTTCAACCGGATTCTCACACAATGAATTATTGTATGGCAGGCAAGTGAAAGGTCCTCTTGATGTCTTGAAGGAAGGATGGGAATCCAGGGAACCAGAAAACCTGAACATAGCGAGCTATGTCTTAAATATAAGAGATAAGCTGGAGAAGGTGTCTACATTGGCGAGACAAAATTTAGAAGTAGCCCAAGGCCAGCAAAAGACATGGTATGACATGTTAGCCCAGTCACGGGGCAGCAAGTGTTACTTCTGTTAAAAGCAAAGGGCAGTAAACTGTTAATGAAGTGGCAGGGACTCTATGAAGTGTTAAATAAAAAGGGTCCAGTGACATATGAAATTAAAATGCCAGATTGCCAAAAGCAGAAACAAACATTTCATGTGAATCTTTTGAAAGACTAGCACCCAAGGCATAGCACGGAGAGTCTCCAGCTGTTCCTCAGGGAGGTGGAGGATGAGGAGGAGGAAGAAGAGCTATACTTCCCATGAGAGAAACAGAAGGTGGACTGGGACCTGAGGCACTTGTCGGGGAAACAGCAAGAAGAGCTTAGTTCTTGACTCAAACCGGACCTGTTTCAAGAAAAAAACAGGAGTGCCTGAAAAACTTTTACCGGTTTTAAGGCGGAATTGGACTTGATGATCTCATTGAGGGTTATTGAAGAGTTCCACAATGAATGGAGTAGTCCCATTCTGCTGTTGACAAAGAAAGATGGAACCTTGTGGTTTTGTCTGGACTTCCGTAAAGTGAATGCTATTAGTACTTTTGATCCTTACCCGATGCCACTTATCGATGAGATGGTGGAGAAACTAGGGAAGGAATAATGGATCACTACCATAGACCTGTGTAGAGGTTATTGGCAGGTGCCCATGGATCCAGCAGTTAAGGAAATAACTGCTTTCCGGACTTCGTTTGGACACTACCAGTTTACAGTAATGTTGTTTGGATTGCATGGGGCTCCTGCAACTTACCGGCACTTGATGGATCAAGTGCTGAGAGGAATGGAGGGTTTCTCGGCGGCATATCTTGATGATATCATCATATATAGCCAGAGCTGGGAGGAGCAACTATATCATCTTCAGTCTGTTCTTAAGAAGCTACAACACGTGGGATTAATTGCCAATCAAAATAAATGTGTTTTTGCCAAACAAGAAACCAACTACTTAGGGTATCATCTGGGTAATGGGGTTCTTCATCCACAGATGGGGAAGGTTCAAGCAATTTTGCAATGTGCAGTTCCCACCATTAAGAAAAAGGTTCGCTCTTTCTTGGGTTTGGCGGAATGGTACTGTCGGTTTATTCCGAGGTTCTCAGAGATAGCGGCTCCACTAATGGACCTGACCAAGAAAACTAGGGTCAAATGGACTGAGGACTGTGAGAAAGCTTTTTTATTACTGAAGGAAGCTATGAGTCAGGAACCGGTTTTGCAAAGCCCTGATTTTGAACAGTCCTTTATTGTTCAAACTGATGCATCTGGAGTAGGGTTGGGGGCTGTGCTACTCCAAGGTGAAGTGGGAAGCGTACGACCTGTGCTCTATATAAGCAGAAAGTTGTTTCCAAGGGAAACAAAGTATTCAACAGTAGAAAAAGAATGTCTTGGTATTAAGTGGGCCCTGGACTCGCTCAGATACTATTTTCTGGGAAGATGCTTTGTGTTGGAGACTGATCATAGAGCTTTACAGTGGCTGGGTAGAATGAAGGACACAAATGCTCGAATTACTAGATGATGGAGAAAAAAAATAAATGACACTTTGGAGTGGAAAGCTATAGAAAAATCAGTCCCATTGTTATCAAAGAGCAGGAAAATTCAAATTAAATACATATATGAAAATCTAGATCCTTTTCCAAATGATCAGAACATATACTTTATTTTGCTTTTCCTCTTCTTGAAAAGTATTTCAAGAAGTATCCAGTATTTAAAGAGCAATCCCTTTTATCTGAGTAATATTTAGACACATCAGTGTTACATTTAGCTCTCACATGTCCAACCCTATAAAATCTTGACTTTGGTGACGGTTAAACTCGTGTGACGCATATCTGATTATTTCATTTTGGCCTGTTCCAACCCTTATCCATTTTTCAGGGAACACAAAGAAGATACAATATCAAAAATACACATCTCAAAGGACTGTGTTTTAAAATAAGTAGGCTTCCATTTAAATCTGTTGTATCGGTTTTGTTGGTACAGTACTATATTTTCAACAGAAGCATTTTCATTAAGAATGATATGATTCTGAAAATATCACTTGCCAAAAAAGATGACTGTAATATAGCACATACTTTAAAATCTGGTAAGTATTGTAGCAGGACGTAAAATTCCCCATTAATGACCCAACTCAAAATTAAATCAAAATGTTATCCATCCACAGAACTGTGTAAAACATAAAAGGCAATGCAATTTAGCAAAAGATTACAAAAAAAAAAAAAAACAGTTTCCAGAATTAAAACAGTATCCAAAGTCAGTATTCAAAATTTGCAGAATATAATGCCACAATTCACTTACAATTGAAAATGCACAAAAACAACTAAAAATCACAGATTTAAAAAAGTCCATCACAGTATTAAAATTGTTTAATGATTAACTGTTATAATACCGTAGCATGTCTCTTTGCTTTGTTTTTGGTTGCATTTTCGTCAGGTGAAACTGGAGGAAGAGCTATGTAATTGCACAGACTGATTTGGCATGCAGAGAAAAAAAAAACAGGCTGTGACAGATATTAAAATAAATTGCAACATTGAAGAGATGGACTTTGTATCAAAGAAATTGGTGACAGTAGGAAATCGCATGTGACAGGTAAGTGCATTAATTTGTTACAGATATATATATATATATATATATATATATATATATATATATATATATATATATATATATATATATATATAATGGGATTGATTTTATTCTTAGTATAAGGGAGTGAGGAAGTGTAAAATAAATCAGAAATGTGTTTGTAATGTTGGTAAGTTTCTGATTTCATTGAAAAAACAGCAGCCATGTAGAAGAAAACGTTCTTCACACAGTGCTGGCTCTAGGATTTACTTGGACCTGGTGCAAGACAGTGAAGTAGACAAATGTCGTTTAAAGTAAATTTCAACCTTTTTAATAAGATGTCAATTAAGGAATGGCTAATCAAAACATCCTGGAAAATACAGGCACCTCTGAGATGTCTACAGTTGCTATAATTAATACAGAGAGAAGTACAGTCTGACAAACTGAAAAACCTACCCTCAGTATTACGACAAGTAGTGCTAGACATGGGACCGTTACCCAACAGCGAATTGGTTTAATTAAAATAGAAGGATCTGAAAACAAACAACTTGGGCAATTAATGTTTTTCGAGACTGGTTAAAGGAAAATAACAAAAACACAAATTTTGAGGAAAACACTTGCCAGAGTTTAAATGAATATTTCAGAGAATTTTATACAACCGTCAAAAATAAAGAGGAAATATTTAAATCAATTACAAAGGAAAAGTAGTTATATAAGTGTTATGTGTGTTGTACAGTGCTTTTAAATACATTGACTTATTATTAGGTTTGGGTTAGGGTTAGGGTCATCACGAGCATTAAGTTCTGTGTGAGGAAGTGTTCCCTACTTTCTCTCCTAAGTCTCCAGTTAATTTCCAGCTATGTCCTCTGATCCCACTTCCTGTGCTAACGCTCACATTTGTACCATTAAAGTATTACTGATCGGTTTAAAACACAACATTGTTTTTATATTTGTATTAACATATTGCTGGTCGTAAATCTGTTTTTACTAACTATTTTAATTTCACATTGATTATGCTTCTGGTCTTGTCATCAAAATGTTTTCTGAATTATTAAAGTTGGATGCTAAAATGTCATATAATTGGTTCCTGACTCCTCTCCCAAAGATTAGCATTTTGATTGGTTCATTTGCCCTACTTACTTGCTCTGACACAGGTTGAATATACATAAGAATAGGTTGTATTAACTCTGTGTAAAGAAGTGTTCTCTACCCTATCAACCCTGTCCTAAGTCTGTCTATTAATTACAAACCATGTCCTCTGATTGACTCCTGTACACAAAGCATGACAAAATGTATTTCACCATTTCCTAGTGTACATTCACCTTGAGATCAAGGGATTTAAAATTTTCTGTATAAGCTTGTAGATCTAAATACCAAGTGGATATATTTTATCCATTGCAATCTGATTACAAGTGTTGACTACAGCACGAAGCTAAATATAGTCACAACCTCACAAGACCTTATCAAGGCATATCAAATATGTCATTATTGGTATTATTGCTGTTGCAAACTGCAACTTTCTACAGCAGCAAATCAAAATGTGTCTTTATTATTCAAATATAATATTGAAGACTTGCCAATCACTTTTCTAATCTGTGACATACAATTTAGAGTATAAGTAGAAAAACATTTTGTCAAAAGCATGGCAGAAAACTGAATGCTTTATACTCAGTGTAAGATTATTTATAAATGCATCATAAAGAGTGGTTATTCAGTGTATCTGGACATATATAAATGAACACTGTAATCGTGTCTAGATTTTTATAAAATCACATGTTCTAACTGCAACCTAAATGGGTAATTTTTATACTCCCATATACATATACATTCTTATACATATATAAGAAACCCTGACCCACAAGTAGATGGGAGCTACTGTAAATCAAGGTCAGTATATTAGGTCCAGAAGCAAAAATGAGTAGCTTTTTGCTTACAAATTAACCACTGCTGCACACCCTTTACAGAAAGAAATGTTTTAAATACTTCTGTTTTCTGTTGGTATGAGTCAGATTTGTGTTTTTTGATTTGTATTTGTGTTTTTTTGATTTGTATTTGTGTTTTTTGATTTGTATTTGTGTTTTGCACTTCAGGCCACCGTAGATTTAGAGGACAGATCTCAAACCCCAGTGCACTACAGTGGCCAATTCAAAAATAGCTTTGAAACAGGCTTAAAGTTATACATGTAAAAAGCCATCAGGATTTAACAATGAAAAGAACAATTAAAGTACATTATTTAAACAGTTTAGCAACATGTGGAGGCGTATAATGCTATATTTTTATATGCCAGTCAGCTTGAGTTAAACCACTGAAATATACTTACATTGGTAGGAGCATGTGGTATGCACAAGGAGCAACGAGAAACAACATTACTCCAGTGGTGAGATCCCATTAGCCCAGCCAGCGCCTGGGAAGGTCATTTGAAACTGGGACAAAACCATGATTTTCTCAAATGATTCGGGATGCCAGGTCAGCCTTTCTAAAAGTGGGCTTAATTAAAACTGTTACTTTTAAAACGTGGTCAGAGTTCATTATACTATTGCATTACAGTGCTTATCGCAAAGTTATTTTACATGTACTGCATATTGCATCTATTGATGAAGGAATCACATAGGTTAGCTTTTTTTTCCATAGCAGATTCCTTTTCTCAGAAAAAGGCCCTGCAAAGGAAATAAACCTTAATAATAACAATTTTTATTTTTATATGCACCTTTTCATAGTGGACCATAATTACAAAGTGCTTTACAAGATATGAGACTACGATGTGTAAACTATGCATCAGCTGCAGAGTCACTTACAAGAACATCTCACCCAAAAGATGGAGCACAAGGAGGTTAAGTGACTTGCTCAGGGTCACACAGTGAGTCAATGGCTGAGCTGGGAACATGCTGGTTGCAAGCCCGTTTCTTTAAGCACTGGACCACACAGCCTCATATCAACATGGATATTATTTCCTGTCACATAATGTAGCACAGCACAACAGTAATAACTCCATTAAATTAGACAAGAACAAGAATGATACAGTAGACAAGGTATGTAATTGCTCTATTAGAATGGATGGATCACAACTGCCTGACAAAAATTGTCTTTTGGCATCAAGGCATCTGGCTTGGGGGCTTATTCAGTTGAGTAAGGGAGAGATCTATTTTATTTGCAGTATTTAAAAAGTTTTTAGATCATTTGAATTGACCCTGTTGTATTACCTATGAATATAGTGTAGAAATATGTTATTTTTCCTGGTATTACTCTCTTTGCTACAGTTGGTGATACCATCTTGTGAGTACTTGTTTTAAACAACCAAGAAAAGTCTTTTTTTTTGTTTATTGAAAAAGGAAAAAACCATTGTTTATCACAAATATATATATATATATATATATATATATATATATATATATATATATATATATATATATATATATATATATATATATATAAGTTACAAAAAGGAAAAAACCATAAAGATCTTCATCACATCATAAAGGAAATCATTTTAACACTAAAACCGCCATGACAGACTTTTGAACCGTTTTAGCAATTAAAATTTAAATTTCTCTGCGTTTGTGAATTTCTCATGCATGCCCATTCTTAAATGTTACTAAATGTGTGAATTAAATACCCATACAGTGTTTCAGCTGCAGAATCGTAAAATGAGTAAATTATAAGCACTTACTCCTTAAAACGCAAGAGCAGCTTTTTTAACAACATATTGAAATCAGTAAAATATAGCCGAAAATTTAGTCTGGCCTTGTAATACTATCAAAGCCATTGTAAAAGAACGTATTATAATCCTGTTGAGTGCTTGAAACACTGATTAAAGTCATTCTACACATCATATATTATTATTATTATTGTAAGCTCTCTGCACAGATCAGTGACCATCGGGACTGATGCTAAACGAAAGCCAGAGATTGTTGCATTTTACAATGCAACGAAGTATAGTGTGGATATACTGGATCAAATGGCACAGCAGTATTCTGTCAAAGGTGGTTCTCGCAGGTGCCCTGTGGTTGTTTTTTTATAATGTTTTGGACCTCAACCTTCAGCTGCGCGCACTGGCACACGAAAGAAAAGACAATGCCAGTTTGTTAAATGCAACAGAAACGAAACTTTGGATGTCTGTGCCCGTTGTGAAAAAGCAGTCTGTGGTACATGCACTGGTAAAGTTAAAAAGTGTGTTTTCTGTGTGGATTGTACTGTGTGGATAATTTTGTATGTGCATTCAGCTTCCTACAGCTGTTTACATAGTAGTTTATTGTGTAATATTTATTGTATTATAGTTTTTCATATTTATGTATATGTGCTATTTTTGGAAAAAAAAGAAAAAAGTTTCATTTTCAATGTATATACAACTATTATACATGATGTTCATAAATAAAATATTAAGTTGTATCCAACTGTTTGTTTTTCATTTTCATGTTAAAGCTGTTTTAAAATATAGATGCCAAATGAACTGCTGCGGCAGTTCTAACTAGTCAGAAATTTCGACGGTTCTAGTGTTAAACATTGGACTATCTTTGCTGCTGTGGAGGTAGATCTTTGAAAAAAGTCTCAAAAGCGCGGGAGGGGGTCTTTGCAAGCAATTGTTTCTCAGTGTCACGATTATCATAATTCCAAGGAAACAGAGCTGCAAGTTTAAATGGATAATTTATGCAAGCTGTTTCTGCTTAAGAATTGTTTCTGAAAAGACAACACCACAGGTGAAGCATTGTGCAATCAAGCTAGTGCAATACCAATATGCTTCACCACAATCAGCCTTGGGGAGTCTTTTCAGAAGCATGGGAAATAATGATTTAAACAGGAACAACTACATAGACTCATACAGAATAGACAGGAAAGTTTACAAACGAGAGGAGGCCATTCGGCCCATCTTGCTCGTTTGGTTGTTATAGCTTATTGATCCCAAAATCTCATCAAGCAGCTTCTTGAAGGATCCCAGGGTGTCAGCTTCAACAACATTACTGGGGAGTTGATTCCAGACCCTCACAATTCTCTGTGTAAAAAAGTGTCTCCTATTTTCTGTTCTGAATGCCCCTTTTTCTAAACTCCATTTGTGACCCCTGGTCCTTGTTCAAGGTAATACTTTTAATATTAGTATCCCTTCAAAATCCAACCTTAAAATTGTACATTTAAAAAAAAAAAAAAAGATTGTGTTTTTCAAGGTAAGATTAAGAAAATTGTTTAGCTGTAACACTAGAACTGTGACAGCAGTCATTTTGATGGCTGAGGTTTTCAAATTGAAATTACTCTGTGTGCCTGAAAGTTATGTGGTTGTCCTTTTATGACTTTTCCTAAATGCATGTATTGAATATCCTGACGGTTTGAAAGGCAGTATAATGAAAATAAGGAATTTATAATCCCACCCACCTAGAACTGCCAAAGCCATCATTATGACTCCCTTTTACAATACATGCTTTTTTTATTTTTTTATTTTGAATATAACCTACAATATTCTATTTTATTTTCTATATACATGCCTGTTGTTATCTCTACTGGACCTGGTAGCCATCAATTCCTTCATTTTTTGCCAGGTATGCACCAGGGAAAATATCAGGAGATATTTCATCTTGAAGCTAGCCACAGCTCTTCAGTAGAAATATTTCAATCAGAAAACTGCAAAGCAGCAAGATGCAGCTTAACCTGGATTCAGTGCTCCCTAGTGGGGCATCCAGTATAAGTACTCCACATGGAGTGCAGGATGTGGCCTATAGTCTGGGGATCTCAGGTTCAAGTCCAGGCTATGTCACAGCTGACCGTGACCAGGAGTTCCTAGGGGGTGGCGCACAATTGACCAAGCGCTGCTTGGGTAGGGAGGGCTTCGGTCAGCAGGGAGCTGATAGGGCTCCTGTGGTTCTGCAGTGGTCACAAGCAGTGATCTGAGGATACAGATAATAACTAGGCACAATAAATTGGGGAGAAAAACAGGGAAAAAAATTGGAAACAATTAAAAAAAAAAATAATAATAATGTAATATTTTTATTTGTATATAGAGCCTTTCATAGTGGACCACCATCACAAAGCACTTTACAGAGGTAGGCTGTGAACTGTGCATTATATGCAGAGTCACTTAAAATAGGACACTGATTTAACATCTCATCCGCAGGATGGAGCACAAGGAGGTTAAGTGACTTGCTCAGGGTCACAAAGTGAGTCAGTCAGTGGCAGAGGTGTGATTTTAACCGGTGACCTTCTGGTTACAAGCCATGGATTTTAACCACCGGATTTAATTTGTGCATTTAAATACAGTGTTTAAAACTTGAGTTGTATCTGATAGTTTGTCTTTAATATTTGATGTTGTTTGATGTCATAATGACAACCGACGACGGTTTTAGGTATGAGTATAACCACAGCTGTTCCAGTGTTAAGCTTTATAGATTCATAGGCAGATGAGCTGTCTTTCAGCAATTATTTTGTAAGCTACGGAAATATATTTAAGTTGCACAAGTCTTGCTGTTTCATCTAAAACTTATTTTGGGGAAGACTACAGCTGGATCAGTCTACAACAACGATGATGCTGGCTCTAAGGGTCAACCAAAGTGCCTCCTCCATAGCGCCTCAGCATGGCAACCGTCTGGAATGGGTTGGGTGGGAGCATTTCACAAGGGTCGTCATCTCCCGTCTTCTGTGTTTCGTTGACCAGCCCATTGTACCACAGGAAGGCTTGACAGTGATGCTGATGGCCCAGCACCACACCCCTCCACCTCCCACCCAGCCTAGCCCAGTTTACTTATCTTAGTTTACTACCTTTAAATTCATTTATTTGTTTTCATCACTTACTTTGTTTCATTACATATTCTAACAACTCTCCAAAGGAATAAAACTGTAGTTTTTTGTAAAATACAAGCTTGCTGGAGCCATGTTACTACTATAGATCAAAACAGCAGGTTTTCTGTTCTGTACATACAGAGTTGAAATGAGAAAGTTGTGTGCACATTTATTTTATCATTATGACTTTTTTTTTTTTTAATATAAAAAATTACAGTTTCATAAATCAGGTAATATTTCACAAAATCTGTTAAGGTTCAGAAAGTGTCAAGAAAACAAATACATTTGCTTTAGGCAAAAGGATCAGCTTTGCAAAGCTCTTCTATCCTGATTTGCAAAGAACAGAACAAAAAGTTTCCCTTTCCCTGGAATGTTAATTATCTGAATTGACAAGATCTATGCATGTTTTATCCAACTGGAATGTTACAAAGTAAGAAATGCCAAGATTTCTCTGAACATCATTCATATTTCAGCCTTTTAATGTCTGAAAAATAAATACATACAAATAAATAAATCAACCAATAGTTAAAATACATAACAAAAATATATTTTAGAGAATTGTAAATGTAATGATTTTCAAACAAGTACCAGTCTAGATTTAAGTACAGGTATCAAAACTTGACATGAACAGTAATTTGACATTAATTTGTTTTTAACCCAATAGCCTTTTTTTATATTTATACTCCATGGTGCATGTCACACATTGCTATCTGCTAAATGTCATTGCTCTGTAGTGAAGTTTATTTAAGCAACATTAGAAAGTGGATAACTGACAATAAGCACTCTGTATATACTTTATGCCCATGAAACACACACACACATACAAACATCCTCCCTTTAGTGGGCCTGCTGTGAGTGGTATAAAACTGAGAGGAACATCCACCAGAGGGTCGACTGGCAGGATGGAAAGGAGGACAATCAATGAGCTGTTAGGATTGAATTGTGATTCTTTATTTTCCATGATTGAAACCATGGAGTTTAAACTCTGAGCAATGTCTCCAAGAGACTCCAGTCTGTATTACATTTTTCCCCGTGGTACATTAGCTTCATTCTGCTTGACCTATAATTGTGGTCTCTTAGTTACTCGACCAGCATGTGGTGATGGAAAATGAGGGCTGGCTCTCTGCAGCGCTGGAATACCCACAGTAGGAGACACCAATCTCTAGTTATAAATTTCTACTGTTATGGCTGTATTATATTGCAGGTGTAGTCAAGGGACTGGGCATGGGTGAAATTCTGCCGGTACTTAGTGACGGTACTTATTTTAAAGACCAGGTACCAGGACTTATTTTATCATCTTTTCATCCAACGCACATGCATTCCATCCACTCTCTGTTATTTTCACACCATGTACATCTCGTCAAAGCGGTAGCATCCGGTTTATTTTGGTGCCGCCAAGTTGCTTTCACACCAAAGGTGTTAAATTAATGGAGCGCTGTTTGAATAAAAAAAAAAAAAGAGAAATTCAAAATTTCCTTGCTGCTGCTGAAATTCTAAACACAGATTTATGTTGATGAAGATTGAAGATCACAACCAGGTGTTACAGCATACAGCACTTGTTAAATTATTTTTCATAACACATTACCCCAGTTCTAAAAACACTACACTGGTTCCCTGTTGAGCTCAGGATTGATTTTAAAATTCTTCTTACTACTTATTTGGCGCTTCATGGTCTAGGGCCTTCATATCTGGAGGAACTGTTAGTACCTTATATCCCGAGTCATACCCTGAGATGAACAAATGATGGCCTTCTGGTTGCTCCTAGAAGTTGGCTGAAATCAAGAGATTTGTTACTATTCCAGATTATATCAGGAATGCTGGCACTGTTGACATTTTCAAATACATTTTAAAAACATATCTGTTGAGTTTGCTTATTTTTTAGCTGGATTACTAGACCATTGGCTTCCATTCTATTGTATTGTTTTTATTGTGAAGCACCCTGGGATGCATGCATGAAGAGCACTATATAAAAGTAAATTGTATTGCATTGTATTGTATTGTACTTACACTTTATTATTTGCAATTTTATTTGAACAATGCAGGTTACCCTGGTGGATCTTTGTAACTTGTATTCCACTGGTCTCACCGCAAGTTGTCAAAAACTGATGCAGATTTTCTCCAAAACGAAACACTACTCAATAAAATACTTAAGACTGGGTGAACATCTTTTTGCAAACTGTAGATAAACAAGTGGCTTATATCTATTTTATGGTCTTTTTTCTGTCATATCTTTCTGAAACCTGTTTCTTGGACACTGTGGGTCAATTGCAGCTTACCAAATTTAGTGAACTTGATGTGTCTCAGTAGTTGACAAAGCAGATTTAGTCCACTTGATTGGACTAAAGTTAGAACTCTTTGTAATCCCGATTTCAGCATACCAGAAGTTAATCATCACAGGTAAATCATCTGCAGAGTACCAAATCAGATTTGTGATAACCCTGTTCAAGTGGATTCATTTAGTACTGTGAGGGATAACACTAGCTTAGGTTAAGCTTGCTCGTCCTAAGCATTTACTGCTTAAAATTCTTTGCAGAGACAACTGTATTTTTCCTCTGAAATGACTAGTACATCTGAAAACTTTATTCTGTACATTTCTTATGTCAGTCACGTTCAGCAGTCAGATCAGTGAGAGTAAAGTCTTCCACAATATATATGGCCCTACATTTATAATAAACATGTCAATCATGTACCTTTGATACTAGTTTAATGCAATACAATTTCAGTTAATATTAATGGTCCATTATCAAGCAATTAAACTTTTCTGCCTATGCTGCAGTGTTGGCAGCTTAAATGCAAGTATGACAGTTTGAAATGTGCACAAAAAGACATGACCTTTATTTTTACTTAAATATGTTTGATGTAATAAAAATGCGTCTTTCTTTTTGTACAGGGATCCTTTGATATGTTTATTTAACACTAAATTCCACATATCAGATTAATACAGAAGGTTTTATGCAGCTATGGCCAAATATTTTGCATCACATCGAAAAAAAAATTATATACTGTGCATGTGTGTGTGTGTGTGTGTGTGTGTGTGTGTGTGTGTGTGTGTGTATATATATATATATATATATATATATATATATATATATATATATATATACACACACACACACATACCATGAGACTGACTGATTTGGTTTAATAATGATTGGCACAAAAGCTGTCAAATAACTGTCATTAGGTCAATCATTGGTTCATTTTGAGAATATTTTAATGATAGTGACGAGGCTTCTTTCTAACTCTTGCTCATTCCACTGGCGTTTATGTTAGAAAACAGCCTCTTTTTTAGATTGGGAAAAATCTGCATGTAGCTTTATAAAAACAAACTTTCGGTTTTCTAAATAATATAAGTATTTGCTGTGCGAATTTATTTTAAGAAATTCTCCTGAAAAGACATTTCGAAGCTGATTGGCAAATCGTGCGAGGGGGAAGAAAATGCCGAGATGAAAAATCAATTGAAAATGGTGCATGTGTAATACTGACATAATTCCATTACGTTTCCTCTCGTTCAGCTTTGAGAAGCATTTTTTCTGAAATAGTTCACAGTAATTATTGTACAGAAACACATCAGAAGCACACAGAATATATTATTGTATCAATGTAGCATGGCCAAGTCCTGTTGTAGATGAGTGCCCAAGATCTGGAAAGTATGAAGTTGATCTCAGAGAATACTATGGAGATTAAAATGGCCAAGTCAAGTACTTTTTTTTTTTTTTTTTTTAAGAGCAGTGTCTGTTACATAAAAGTGTGCATAGTTTAACTTGGAACTTTTTGTGTAAGTGTTTCATTGCAGTTGTTTTTTTTTTCTTCAATATTTTCTTTTATAACGTCACTACTTTTTTAGGATATCTGGAAACAAAACCTACAGTAGTTACTGCATTGTGTATACTTTAAGGTCTAACATAAGTATTATAGAACAGTACATAAGTGAGTGATACATCCAGAGGTTACAAAGCTTTCTTGTCTCAATGTTTGTAATGTTTACGTGTAGAAAGATAAAGGTCTGCTTCATCTGGCTATGCATATGAGTACCTGCACTTTTTTGGTAATAATTTCATCCCTGGGACTGGGACTTCATGCTACTGGATCATCTTGTCAACTGACGTATTTGTAAGAAGAGATTGCTAAAACCCTTTCCTTTATTATTAAACAAAAACCAGGTGTTTTTATACACAAACATAACTGCATGTTATACATTGTATTCAAATTCGCAATATGTATCCACCACACCAAATCATTTCTGCACTTTAATTATAATTTTTAAAAGGAAACAATATGCAGGTATCACCAGTATCTCAAGCAACTCTCGCTCATTGTTCTGCATGCCAGGGTTTTTCACAGCCTTGCAGATAGAAACAAAGCATCATGCATCCCACCACAACTGATAAGAAACATTTCTAGTTCAGCTGTGCCCATAAATCATCATCAAATTGCCATCACAATCACAAGAATCATCACAAGAAAACTAGTGAGAATATAAAGAGTGAGATAGCTTTTTAAGCACTGTCAAATTAACTGAGACAATGGATATCAACAATATCAGATAATGCTTAGTTTAATCAATGAGGAGCCTGTAAAAAAAAAAATTGTTATCTTAGTCCTCAGGACAAGGGCCTTTAGAGGTAGGATAAAGGACAGAGAACAAGGATAGTAAATATATTAGCTCCAACTGACATTTTTATTATTTTGATACAAGAATTTGAGGTCCAAGCAGGGCTACTGTCTGCTACTGACTAACCATTTCCTAAAAATGTACAAGGCAGTGTTCACACACACACACACACACACACACACATGTGTACACACAATAACACGCACACACACACACACGCACACGCACATGTGTGATAAGTGAAAGGAATCACATTTAAATTCTGGCCCCTGAAGGCAAACTGACAGTAAATCCCAGGTAGGGCATATTGGTTTTGATTTCAATCCCATTTTGGCAGTGATCCCTGACCTGTAAACTCTTTTAAGCAAAACCATATGGGTCCTAAAGGCAAAAACAAAAAGCAATGATCCAAAGAAGCATGCAATAAATATGAGCTGTGACAGCTCTGTTCTTCAATGTGGACCCAGAGCTGTGGAGATCAATCGGGCACTTTGTACTGATGCTGTTAGAACACCTTGAAAAAGCCTGAACAAAACAGTCACACAATCATACCAATTAGAGATAATACACAAATCAGATATTGATAAAACAAAGAAACACAATCATACTATTTAGAGATAATACATAAAACACACATTGATAAAACAAAGAAACACAGTCATACCATTTAATGATAATACATAAGGCAGCAAAGGTGGGAAAAGTAAGTGGTACATAATTTCTTAATTTTTGGAGCTTTAGAGTGTTCTTTAACAGTATGAGAATTTTGTATTTTTTTAACAAGTTGTTCTGTCACAAAAATAATAATAAAGAACCAATTGCTTCTTGATTTCAAATTCTCATTAGTCTAGTTTTCACACTTTTATTAAGTTATGTTGAAAATGACCCTTTGTTTGGTACAACATCAAGGGATATGCAATTTAAAAGAAGACAGAAAATGTGAAATAGATGTTAATTAGAGTATATTTGTTGAACTTAATAAATTAAATAGCACCCAATATTTCTTGCTGAACACATATATAACCTATTTAAACCTTGGGTGTTCAATCACAGTCCTGGAGGGCCATTACATTCCAGGTTTAACAAGTACAATGATCTAACACCGACACCTGGAACATGGAGAGCTGCAGACTTCCTTGCTGCAAAGGTGAAGGCAGCAGCGGACCCTCGTGAGGCGATGCCGGCAGCAGCAGACCCCGGGAGGCGACCTCGGCAGCAGCAACTCCCCGTCTTGCTGTGAAGGCATTGGTGGAGGCAGAGGCAGCTCCTGCTCCTCTTGTCTGGGTGGTGATGGTAGTGTATCCAGCAGGCATTCTCCCTCTGCTGGTGATGGTGAAACCAGCAGGCAGTCCCCCTCTGCTGGTGGCGGTGAAACCAGCAGGAAGTCTCCCTCTGCTGGTGGTGGTGAAATCAGCAGGCAGTCTCCCTCTGCTGGGGGTTGTGGAATCAGCGGGCAGTCTCCCTCTGCTGGTGGTGGTGAAACCAGCAGGCAGTCTCTGTCTGCTGGTGAAGGCGGGAACAGCAAGCAATCCTCCCACAGTTGTGGAGACAGAAACCAGCAGGTGTTCTCACTCTGCTGGTGGAGACAAGCTTTGGACTTGGAGACTTCCCTTCCTGGGGCTGTGGACGTACTGACTCCCAACTCATGGGCTGTGGACACCCTGACTCCTCCATCTTGGGCTGTGGACCCCCCGAATCCCCCCTTCTGGGAGCAGGATGTTTGGGCTCCTCCCACTTGGGCATAGGACATTCGTGCTCCCCCCACTCCAGGTCCAAGTCCTGGAAGACCTCCAAGCAGTGGTGCTCCTCGTGCCCGTAATGCATGCAGTTGGTGCACCACTCCTCTTCCTCCTGAGCATTGCCCTCCTCTCTGCCTCCTTCTCATCTCTCCTTGTGTTTGAGGGTGGCAGCTCTTCTGGGTTCTCCAGGGTGCCTGGTCCTGGCTCATTTGGGCAGGCAACACCTCTCACGGATATTGGGAGGGGCAGATGGTCACTGTGTACCCAAACTCCCCACAACCAGTGCATCACTCGTCCATGACATAGACCCAGCCAACGTCCCTCTACGGTTGCTGCTTCTTCCATCTCCTTCTTTCTTTCCTCATCTTCCTCTCCTGGGTCATTTCTTCCTCCTGCTACATGGGGAAGGTGCCAGGGGATATGTGCTAGGGTTTCCCATAGTTAAAGCATCACTTGTCCCCCCACAGAGAGGCAGATTTGGCAGACTTGCTGCGGCTGCTGTCTCCTTGCCATCTTCTTCTTTCCCCCCATCCTCTACAAGTAATAAAAAAATAAAACTGAAAAAAACTGCAGTACCCTTTCCTGCAGTATCTTTTCTGGTCTGAGTCCTGGAGGCACTGCAATCCCATGCAGGACACCACTTGTGACAGGAATGGAATTGTGGTGAGGACAGGCCATAAGTAGGAACTGAAAAACACACAGGCAAGTACTGCAGCAAAAATAAAATAATAGATTTTAACACAAAAACACTGCTCACAGAGCAAAATAAAAGTTTAAACAAAATAATCATGAACACAAACTACACAACAAAACCCAGGTCAGGCTGGGCAATCGCCTTTACTGATCCTATACTGTTTTGTTTTTTTTTACTTTCATTTCTCTTGCTCCTCTCCTTCTCTTGCTCTCCTGTTCCTCCTCCGAACACCCACATCCAGAACATGGAGAGCTGCAGGCTTATTAAACAGGTGACCATCTCCCGATTAGTGTTTGTGCTGGAGAATAGAATGTTCTGACCTGAGCTTTGTCTGTTACGGAAGTGTCCTAGTGATAATTAAAAACATATAAGTAGGACTTTATATCTCCAACGT
Organism: Polyodon spathula; assembly: GCF_017654505.1. Lineage (NCBI taxonomy): Eukaryota > Metazoa > Chordata > Actinopteri > Acipenseriformes > Polyodontidae > Polyodon > Polyodon spathula. The sequence continues at coordinate 16,720,525 of NC_054548.1, read as the reverse complement.
AGGACTTTTTAAAAAAAGATATAAAGTTTGTTTTTTTAATTGGCACTAGGACACTTCCATAGTCTCTCTCTGCTTATCTCAAGTTACGGAACTCATCAGAGGAGGAACTGATCAAGGGGTGAGTATGAAGCATGTGGAGGAGGGGGTAGTTAAACTGCATTTGCAATGTAGGGTAGCAGAAGTGAGTGCATTGGATGGCTCTACCCTCCCCATTCCAGTTGATGTAAGTAATGTTGATTTAATTGAAGAACCATGTGTGTAATTGCAGGAATTGCTAGATAGGCACCGAAGTTTATTTTCTACTCACGATGAAGACACGGACGCTGTTCAGCACCATATCTTGACTACAAATGGCCCGAGTACAGACAGGCATCGGCAAATTCCACCTAACTTATATAAAGAAGTGAATTATCTTTTACAGGGTATGCTGGAGGCTGGAGTAGTTTGAAAAAGTAACAGCTCTTGGCTGGCTCCTATTTTGCTGGCCCAGAAAAAAGAATGCTGAATGGAGGTTTTGCATAGATTACCGTAAACTGAACTATGGTATGCATAAAGACACCTATCCAATGCCACAGATAGAAGTCTTTGACTAACTTGCAACAAGTGTAGTGGTTTTCTACATTAGAGTTAGCTAGTGGGTACTAACAAGTCAAGGTAGCTGAAGAAGATTAGGAGAAAGCGGCTTTTACCACCGTAATGGAGTTATTTGAGTTTAACAGGATGCCCTTTGGATTATGCAATGCACTAGCAACATTCCAGAGGCTGATGCAACTTTGTTTGGGGGACCAGAATTTGGAATGTTTGCTTGTCTTACTTGGATAACATAACTGTATATTCTTCTGACTTTGCCTAAGTACCTACCTGACTTTGCGAATGCTATGTGTGTCGGTATAGGTGGATGCCCCCCATCTAACAAAGCAATACAAGTAAATGTAATCTCTGACAATGAGATGGGTTGATCAGTGGGCTGAGATGCAGAGCTGAGACAAAGTACTTAATAGAGTCCTTTTTCTTCATCAGAGAAATTGTACTCCCAGTGCAGCAGAGTGGGCACAAGAATCTAAAGAAGTTAAAGAATTTCATTGGACAGGTTATATGTTCGTGATGGAGTACTGTTCAGGACATTTCAAGAACAGAGGTTGGTGTATCAGTTGTTAGCCCCCAAGGGAGGCATGTCCTCAAATCTTAGAACTGTGTCATGCATAAGCAGGACATTGGGGTTGGAAAAGAGCTTTGCAGTAATTCACAAATAGATATATTGGTCCTATATGTATGCTGAAGTAAAAGACTGGTGCACTTAGTGTCAGAGATGTTATTCGAGAAAATTGCCACCCTGTACTGACAAAGCCCCCTTAGTTTCGATACACACCTCTTATACCTTGGAGTTAGTAGCCATGGACTTTTTAACTGTAGGTCAGGCAGAAGAGCTTTTCAAATGTTTCAGTGGCCATCGACCATTTTATTTAGTTTGCATGGGCTGTACCGACCCAGAACAAAACTGCAGTTACCACAGCAAAAATCCTCTGGCAATATGTTATTCAGCCATTCGGGAGCCCATCCCATTTTCTCTCTGACCAAGGGTTGCATTTTTTAAAGATCTTGCAGTGAGCCACAGCATGTCCTGGTAAAATAGTCTTTAGCACTGTACAGAATCCACTCATGTGCTATCTAGTCACCTTGAGTGTTTCAAAGTGGTTCACTTTGTATCTGTTCAAGATCCACCTTAGAAAGAGCAAACAGATGGATATCTCTCCCAGTTGGTGAGTTATTTTTGTAAGGGTAATCAATTGGACTATAGCTTGCTAATTAACTATTTCCTGATATATACAGTAGTGTGCAAATGTGATAGAATACCCCATTGCTACTGCAGTTTTGATTTGTTTTGCTTATGAAATCAAACCAATGTAACTGAACATCTTGGAGAATTACGCAATTTAGAGATTGTCTAATTTAATGGATAGCTTTAATAGGCCACACATACAATTGATTTAAAATAGCAAGAGAAAAGGAACACATAGCCTCACATAATAAAATGCATGCCTAATTAAAGCACAAATGGTCCAACATTTCCACACCAGTTTCTATATCACTGATTACTGACTGAAAATTGAAATTCTCACACCCAGAGGGTTTCTTGCAGGTTGGTATATAAAGGATATAAATGACAAATCTTGAGGTAGTCTAATACATTTGCACGCTGCTGTATATATATATATATATATATATATATATATATATATATATATATATATATATATATATATTATATATATATATATATATATATATATACATATATATATTTTACATATTACATATATTTATATATGTATAAACGTAAATCGAGTGTTAGCTCAAACATAATACTTTATGAATCTTTGTCCCTATTATTTGACAACTTGGCGTTAACGAACAAGTGTGTAGTGTTTGGTTAGGTACAATTAGATGATTGGTTATCACCTGAACAAAAACTGCTTATTTAACAGTGGTTAGTTACTGACCAAGAGTACAACAGTGTCATGGGATTATTACACACCAAATTGCCCATGATTGGGTCTCTGCTTCATTAAATACTGGTATCATAGTTAAAAAATAAAAGAAAAAATAAAAAAAATTAGACATTGTATATTGATTTTTATTATTACATTAATTACTGTATTATTAGAATGCACACATGTTGGGTTGTGTCAGAATGTCATTAGGGGAGCACAACATACTACACACTATTAAGGGGAAAACAGTTTTTATTCAAAAAAAAAATTATTAAAAATACAAAACTAATATTTATATTATTATTTATATATTTATATTTATATAATATTAGTTAATATTTGGTGGAAGCACCAATTACAGCTGTGAGTCTGTTGAGATAGGTCTCTACCAACTTTGCACACCTAGATTTGACAATATTTGACCATTCTTCTTTACAAAACTGTTCAAGCTCTGTCAAGTTCTTTGGGGAGCATTGATGTACAGCAATCTTCAAGTCATGCCACAAATTTTCAATTGGATTTAGCTTGGGGCTCTGACTGGGTCACTCAAGAACATTTGCCTTTTTATTCCTTAGCTACTCCAGTGTAGCTTTGGCTGTGTGCTTTGGGTCATTGTTATGTTGAAAGGTGAACTTCCGCCCCAGTTTCAGCTTTCTTGCAGAGGGCAGCAGGTTTTCCTCAAGGACTTATCTGTACTTTGCGCCATTCATTTTCCCTTCTATCCTGACAAGTGCCCCTGTTCCTGCCAATGAGAAACATCCCCATAACATGATGCTTCAAAGAAGGGATGGTGTTCTTTCGGTGATGCACTGTGTTGGGTTTGCGCCAAACATAACACTTTGCATTTAGGTCAAAAAATTCAATTTTAGTTTTGTCAAACCACAAAACTTTTTGCCACGTGGTTACAGAATTTCCTGAGTGTTTTTTATTTTGCATACTTCAAATGAGATTTAAGTTGGGCTTTCTTGAGTAATGGCTTCCTTCTTGCCACCCTACCATACAGGCCAGATTTGTGGAGTGTTTGGGATATTGTTGTCACATGCACACTTTGACCAGTCTTGGCCATAAAAGCCTGTAGCTCTTACAAAGTTGCCATTGGTCTCTTGGTAGCCTCTCTGATCAGTCTCCTTCTTGGAGGGGCAGCCTGATCTAGGCAGGGTCTTGGTGGTGCCAGACACCTTCCACTTCTTAATAATTGTCTTGACCGAAAAAAAAATAATAAATATATATATATATATATATATATATATATATATATATATATATATATATATATATATATATATATATATATATATATATATATATATTTTAATGTATTTTGATTCCAGGCTGTAAGGCAACAAAATACGACAATTTTGAAAGGGGGTGTAGACTTTCGATAGGCACTGTATATTTGAACAACTTTCAGAATGTATGCATTCTGTATGAAAGGTAAAACATATTTGTTTTGAAATAAAAAAATCAAAAATCCATGCAAAAGACTTCTGCAGGTCAAAGTAAAGGGTAAAATGTTCATTTCCAGTGAACTGCATTCTTGTCCCTAGTTGAGTTCTGTGGCTGTGTCCCTGATGTCACTTGCAGCAGCTGGGAAAATGACAAACCACACCCCAGTACAGGTCAGAGCTATTGGACATCATAAAACAGGTTATGTAAAAGGAGCAACATGTTTGTCAGACCAATTGGAGCAAATATAGAGATATTTATTCATGACTGTCACGTGGAGGGCTTTGGGTAGATTGATTATATTATTCCTTTTTTGGTCTCTTCTTTCCTACTTTGTCTTTGGACTCCTGCATAATACACACATACAGCACAAATCTCCCAAATTATTATTTTCAAAATAATAAGGACATCATTTCTGATAAAATATATAGTGATAATTTTTTTAATGTTTTGAATATATCCCAGAGCTACTCTTCCCAGAAGAGAATGCAAACTATGATAATTAAGGAGTAAAGCCAGACGCCTGATGCTGTACCAAGGACGTGAAATACATTCTGCCTGAGGTCCTGTATTATTTTTAAACACCGATAACAAGCAGAAAGCAACAGAGGACAGAAATAATGGGCCCTATTCCCACAACTCTAACTTTTTTTTCTGTTGTTAAGAATAAACTAGAATCCAGTACATTACACAAACAACATTGCAATAGCGTTTGCACTGCCCCATGTGAAAGTTGGCTTAAATCTGTGTGACAGGGAGAAGACCCTGGGATTAACTTTTTAGGCACATTCAAGTCAGCTGCAGGAAACAGCCAGACGGCGCCCTGCCTGAGCCATGATAATGCAAGGAATGGTGGCATCTGTTTGGCACTGTTTATTCTCAGGTTTTGTTGAAAATTGCTAGACATAAAGGCAGTGCTTAACAATAACCAGTGTTTGTTTTTTGCATTAGCTCTTTCTTGTATAGATCTTTTATGTTGGCTCTGAATGCCGAGGAGCCAGACCACTGAAAAGCCAAGAAGTTGGTGGATTATATTTGTTGTTGACATTTGCTGTATTTGGTTTAGGAACTGTACAGCATCTTGAAGATGAAACTTGAAATAAACACTAAAGAAATAATAGTTTAATCACAAGGTAGATACCAGAAATAATCGCTTCTAATTGAACTTAATATCAGCACTTACCACCTGATGATTTTATAGGGAACAGTGATTGCACATTTCTACTGCATATTTATGAGCCTGATCTACTCTCAATTTTTACATTTACTGTCAAGTCCCACAGAGCAATGTGATGCTAAAATTAGATGACAGAAAGAAAAAGTGCTGAAAAGACATGCAAAACACAATACATGAAAAATAAAACATATCCTACTAATGATTCATCTGTGAAGTTCTAAATAACCAGAGGCCTGTGCAGTAGATGTTAGGTTTATTTTAGAATTTCAATGTGAGAATGGACTCAGAAAACACACTCTGATACAGTGTCTTACTGATCTTTTAACAGTATCACATTTTAGGATGAATTCCAAACAAACCTTATTTACGTGGATGTATGTGTGACTTACATTTGTATTTTGAAGGATTTCTTCCAGTGACTGTCTTATATTAGTGGCGCTTGGAAGTAAACAAAGGGAAATGAAACAGCTGTTGGTATGGTCTGTAGAAGTTTCTCTCAACCTTTTTGAAACCAAGAACCAGCCTAATGTCTTCTTAAAAACCTAGCGGGCCACTGCAGTCTTATGTGCTAAGGTTAATTAAAGGGATCATAAGTTGTTTCTTATTGGTTTGTAAAATGTGCAGACATTTCTTCCCTTCAGAAGATCTATATACATACTAATATTCAGTAATCTATTTTTATCATTACTGTCAATGAAATCGATGGGATGTTCATTTTAATGTTCATTAAAATTAAACTAGTTTACACAATGGGATAAGCTCTAGCAGCTATGTAGTGTTTCAATGATTCAGAGTTCGTTGTTTGAACTACTTTGGATAATCCCAGGTTTCAAGTCTGGTTTCTGTACTAAAATCTACATTTAACTCTCTGATTTACATTTAATGCCGCACATGTCTGTTTCTCTAGTACTGGCATTATTTTAGTTCAGAAACTGAATACAAATGAATGACCACATTTGACCAAACAATCACAAACCAGTGAATGTTCAATAACAAAACTTTAAATACTTAATAATGCAGCATATAAGATACTTGTATAATATTAATTTTCCTGTCATATTTGAACACCACATACGATTGTGTTGTAAAATATTATTGAAACAATCCATTAAATACTTTGAACTGATTCAGGATAGGGTGCTAACAGATTTACAATTCTCCTTGAGGTTTTACCATAGAATTATTTTTTATGGCAATTGTAATCTACCTTTTTGGTGGAGCTTCCAACAAAAGGCACACATTGGGTATAGTGTAAAGGCATACATTGGGTATAGTGTAAAGCTACAACAATGGTGCACCCAGCATCCGCTCAGGGGAGCTAGGCAAGTCTGCCTGAAACGTAACTTGAAAAAATAAATAAACAAACCCTTACTCAGTTTTACAGATATGTGTGTTTTTACAAAATTAACAAGGATAATAATAATAATAATAATAATAATAATAATAAATAATAATAATAATAATAATAATAATAATAATAACTAGAACTGCCAGGAAGTTTTACGGCTTCCAAGCTCAGTACCAGTTGGAAATGTTGGCAAGCTGTAGCATTGCAACACAAGTGTCAGCAACAGATCAGTTTTATGGAGCAGTTTCTATTCAAAATACTGCAGTTTAATTCATTATCTCACAATGCTTTATAACTTTAAAAACCATAGTAACCATGATCCTATCTACACACTGTAAGGAGTTATAAGCTAGTGTGGCAGGGCAGGGCCCTGTCTGTAAATACTGTTGTGTGGTGATTTGGTGGTGGTTAGCAGGGATGGGGTTAATTTCCTATCCCTGCCAAAATACATGTGAGAATGTGGCTGGAGCTAATTGAGTAATTGATAATTAGGCTCCAGCCACATGCTATAAAAAAGGGGGAAATTCCTTTGTTTGTTGGAGGTGTTTCTGTGTTGCTAAATTTGTTTTGTGTTACAAAGTTCAATGAATGCTCTGCCCAGCCTGAACAGTTTTTGTTTGACCTTTTATTTTTGGCTCTGTGAGCAGTGTTTTGTTTGACTTTTTGATTTACTTTTGTTTATTAAACAGCACAGCAGTGCTTTAACTGCAGTTTTACTGTCTCTGTTCTCCTGGCTATTCTGTCACAGCTAGTTTTACATTTTAACTTAAGGAGAGGTCAGAGGTCACAGGCAATTTTTGGACAGAGCACATATGGGTTCTTATATGTGTTCCATAGTAACCATTAACCTATCTGCACTTTGTAAGGAGTTATAAGTTAGTTTTACATTTGACCGAAGATTTTGAAAGTTTTTTAAAGAAATGCATCAGGTGGCCATATTGGTTTACACACAAAAAGTCAATTGTATTGACACAGGGACAATGCTTGTCAATTTTGGAGTTAATCAAATAAACAATTTTTTCAACTGAAGCGGTTTAAAATTTAAGAAGAAAATGTAGGTCTGTCAGCCATCCTGTTTTACAAAAGAACCCAATTTTTCCCTATTTGAATTCCATTGTCCCCAGGATGACGCCTACCGAGTTAGGAGTTAGCTGGTTAAATGGTTTGCAAACAGTAGAGGGCAAATTTGCTATGACAGCAGGGCTGCGACACCTCATTTTCTTATAAAACCATGCAGTCTTTCATTGGATGAATTGATCTTATGACCATTACCATCAATAATACAGAAGTTTTTTGAGCGGTCCGCCGTCAATATTTATTACTGATTACTTAATTGTCCAAGATAAAGAGAGAAAAAACTACATAGTTTAAAATGCTTTCGCCCCTTACCTCCAATTTTTCTCCTTTGTTCTGATTTTTTTCCCTTTGTTTTGGTTTCTAAATTAAAACTGAGAACTGTGTTAATTGTTAAATTAGTAACTGGTGTGATTCTTATTATAGATTGTTATTTTAAACGTGATTCAAATGTGACTGGAGTTAGGCTGTAGTTGTTTAGTTAGAAACGGGGGTGTTTTTTTAAACTAGATAAGTCAGCTATTGAAAAGAAGGGTTACACTTTTCATAGGATATAAAAAGCAAAACTGTGACAGCTTGAAGGATAATTTAGCAAAAATTGTCTGTTAAACAAAATATACAAATAACACATTTTGTACCGTAATTAAGAGACACTAATGACTCCAAAGGGATCAGTTGAATCAGTGGTGTAGTGGTAAATAAAAAAGTGGTTAAACTCCCCCGTTTGATGGAGCTGAACAGATTAAACAGAAAAACATGAACAGATTTATTATTGGCCCTCAGCCAACTAAAGCCCCCCATACAGTTCTTTCCCCTCTCAGGTACTGTTCATGTGAATGGTGCGCTTCACGTGAACAGTTGTGTGAGCGCCCTTTGGCGGGCTAGGATGAAGACTACTAGCACCGCCCTGCAAGTCCATTGTGCCTAACTACAGAACATTAACAGAACATAAACAACCAATCACACAATACTCATGCGCACACACACACACACACACAAACAGAACATGCAGTCTAGTGGCCACGTCCCCCTGCTCATGCTGCAGTTTTGACAGAGCTCTCAGCTGCAGCAACACAACGCAGACGTTGTATAAACATTTTCCTGCCGAGAAAAGCATTATAGCAAGGCTGAGCTGTTTTTCTGTTTGTTTTGGGGGGGGGGGGGGGGGGGGTTATAGCCTGCTCAGCTCCCCCTCCCCTCACCGCCTAACCTCAATCAGCCGATACAGGTGCATAAAAACAGTAGTCAAAATTTAAAAGAATGTTTGTTATTGGCAAAAATATTGACACAGATCTTTTTGCTTCATAAAACCAAATGTTTAATGAGCCTGTTTACATTATAGTCATGCAGAAAGTTCCCAAGGCTGGGTGAGTGTTTTAAAGATCATATGTTGGTGTTCATTTTCAGTTTCCCTTTCAATTGTTATATGTTGGAGAGCAGCTACAGAATACATAATCGGTATCTAGGCTTCAGGGCTTACATTTCCAGATGAACGAGGTTAGTATTGATCTCAACAGACACCCCATTCTATAATATGTAATAAAATGAAACCCTTAGCATCCATTCAGTCAGCTTCGCCTAGTTCTTTGGAACTCCCTTCCAACCATTGTGTCTCCTATGTTTCAAGGCATACACAGTGAATAGTTCCATATTCAAACATGTACTAATTTAAATTAATTTAACAGCAGTCAATATTAATAATCTGATTTTCATTTAGCTGTATTCTTATTGTATTTAGTAACATTAGCAAGTTGATCAATAGACCACAACTGATTGGAAACCACCAACAGGATTAAGAGTGGTGGTATTTCGATCATTCAAATAGACTGTAATGTAAGTCACTAATCAGTTACTTTACTGCTTTTATGCATTTAAGCAAATCTTCATTCCAGATAACCCCAGGTTTATCCTAAAGCTCACATACTATCACCCTGCATAACTGAAAATGATTGCTACAGACTAATGGGAGTATTTTGAGTTCACTGACCTAATTAGAAAATGTTCGAGAAAAATGTGTGCTGACGGAAATAGCCAACGGTTACATGTATCTCCACCATTAGTTTTATGAGAAACAACTCACAGACATCTTAAAGGTTAAAGTGTTACTGAACAGGCTGTAGGGTTTAAACATAATGCGTTTCTTTCCCTAGCTTTTTTTTTTTTTTTTTGTAACTGTATTCCTCCAAGATTTTTTTCAGAATAATCACGACTGTTTGGATATGTTTAATTAACGTATCCCTGGTCATGAATCAGTTTTGACTGCTTATTTCCACTTGATATCGGTTATGCATCAGGTTTTCCAGTCAAAATGTCTTCTGAATTCACAACAAAGGCGGCTTCAATCCAACCTGTTCAATCAGAAACATTTAATTGGTTCCTGATTCCTTTCAGAAAGTTAAATATTCTCATGGGCTCATCTCACCTACCTCCTTGCTGTGGCACAGGTTCAGTGAGATGGGGACATGTTTATGAATATGCATGTCAAACCCTGTGTAACTACAACTTCCATTTTATAGACACCCATCTGGTTAGAGCAAAGATGCAAGATGTACAGAGGGCGTACCTCCTGAACTTTTGATGAGGAAAACTTATGCATCATTCATAACGGATGTTAAACAAGTAGTTTGAACTGATTTATGACCAGGGATATGTTAATAAACATATAAAGACAATTGTGATTATGTTGAAAAATATATTGCAGGAATATGTATAACAAATCAGAAAGCTAGGGAAAATAATGTGTTGTGTTTTAAACCCGACAGCATGTTCAGTAACACTTTAATATGCCTATGTATAATAATAATAATAGTAATAATAATAACAACAAAAAAAATGCAGCATAGCAGAGACATGATACTGAAGAGGTTTGGTGCTAAGACACAATCTTGCTTAACTCCATTCGTGACTGGGAACTGGTCGGACGACTCAAGATGGTCCTGCAGACTAGCCATCATGCCATCATGGAATTGACGCACCTATGTGATGAATTTCTCTGGGCACCCATACTTTGCCATGATCTTCCAGAGGCCCCCACAGCTGATTGTGTCAAAAGCCTTTGTCAGGTCAATAAAGGTCAAGTACAGGTCAGAGTTTTGCTCTTGACATTTTTCTTGGAGCAATTGCTATATAATATTATTCCAGTAGTTGATGATGCAATAATGTAAGTGAAGTGAATTTTTTTCCTAGAAATGTAGACTGTAGGGTCAGATCAAGGCTGTTTACAATGCCCAGATGATATCAGAAGTACATTAATAAAACTGTTTTTATGTAATTTGAAAGGTCGTCAAATGCCTTATTTTTTTGGGAGATACACAAGGTGACAGGATATTGATTACCCCAGCCCCACCAATTACTCTGATGCTGGCAGAGTTGAATTGTCACATGATTTGAATGGAATGAGAATATCTGTTCCGTGCAGCCACTTGGGATTCTTCAGTGAAGCTTAAAGTCAACTCCGAATGATTAAAAACATCATAAAATAGTAAAAGAAATAGTGATTAGGGCAAGCATGGTAAATCCCAAACAAGACAGGTAAATCACAGGGTAGTATGGATAAGCATTGAATAATAACACACATTTATAGTAAAAATAGTGACACACATTTTGCAATAACAGATGGCCTACTTTTATTTAAATACAATACAACTCTTACTTTGCGCTACTGCAGTACAATCAATATAAATTGCAAAGTAGATTCACTTTTCACTAAATCATAGCCTAGTGACATTTTAAGACAGGTATTGTTTTGGAAGTGAAAAACTCAGTGTGTATTTTGAGTGCACAATGCATCACGGTATGTATGTCATCTCGCACATTACAGTATGTGATTCATAAATAATTATAACAACCACAGCCCTGTCCCCACCTGTGGCTCTTCTGTTTTCTTTGTGAGGTTTCTTGGGAATTTATTATTGGAGTTACAGGGTTATAGCACCAGATGTTTAATTTTCTTTCTCCTTACTGATTGTGTCCACCTTGAACTACAAAGCTATCAGATCTTCTATTGTAGTTTTTTTTTTTTTTTTTTTTTTTGGAAAACACCATCTGTTATGCAATCCAGGCTAGTTAATTTTAGTCCATATTTTGTGTTGTCAATGTGAGTTAATTGGATGTACAGTAAGTAATTGTCAGGTTATGTCATATGGGGACTCATATATCTCCACTATCTTGATTTATGTGCATAAAGCACGCACATACCACACGCATTCCACACGCTACAGGAAGTGTGCATCTAAAACATTGTACCACTTTGGGGGGGGGGGGGGGGGGGGGTTAGGTCCTTCAACCCTGTCCTGAAAGAATGGTAGTTTGATCAACTATTTCATGAAACTGTATTTAGCTAGATGACCATTATGAATGCTAATCTATGAATAATGTAAGTAGAACAAATGTGTTTGCATTGAATTTACTCACTGTTGTGAAGTACCATTAATAACATGGCTTAGGAATATACTAAAATGATTATAGTTGCTTCCACAATCCTTGGAATGGGCTTGTAACCAGCAGGTACCCGGTTCAAATCCCAGATCAGTCACTGACTCATTGTGTGACCCTGCGCACGTCACTTAACCTCCTTGTGCTCTGTCTTTTGGGTGAGATGTTTTTGTAAGTGACTCTGCAGCTGATGCATAGTTCACACACCCTAGTCTTGTATCTTGTAAAGCACTTTGTGATGGTGGTCCACTATGAAAGGCACTACATAAAATTAAAGATGATTATTATTATTATTATTATTATTATTATTATTATTATTATTATTACACATTACTCAGACTACAGGTTTATCACTATATCAACACCTGGTGTTGATATAGTGCCAAATTACTGAAATGGATCATTAGTCTATGGTATTCTAGAGTACCAACAGCTCATGCCGTTGTAGCTGCTCTTCATACCAGTCTTTTTTTGCGGGGTCATGGAATGCCCATTGTAGTGCTTCTGAATTGACATTGATGAACATTCAGCAAGAGTACAATAATGCAGGTTGAAAAAAAAAGAAAAACTTCTAAAAAAAACATTTGGAAACGATTAAACACACAGAAATATACATTTAATAATTAACTGTGAACTATGATATTTAATTAGATAAAAAATGATAAGGCAACAAACCAGACCATAAACCCATTAAGCAGCAAGATTACAGTAGAATTGAAAACTCATATATCAGATGTCTACACCATATTGAATGTTTGGAAATCTTGAAGTTTAAAGGGTTTGTTTGATATATTATTTCAGACATTAGGTTGGGGGTTAAATTGGTTATTGAACCACCTGCAGGCTGATATCATCTGTTTAACTGAGACTGGACAGCAAGACCGACAATTGCATAAATCATGATATCACATTTGTTTTGGTTTCATACATCAAAGTTGCAGGTTATGCTTACAGTAAAGATTGATGAGAAAAGACAAGGTAAAAGTGTTTACATTTTTTGAAGAGCAGCCAAAAGGTAAGTAAAAAATGGACCTGGAAGTAGTGAATATTGCAGCAGACAAATATATTTCAAGAAGATTTGATTTTGTAAGTTCATTACACTTTTGGAGTACATCTTCGGCAGTAAAACTGAAGGTACATAAACTATTATATTAACAAAATGTAAATTCATCATTGTATTCTGAAAATAATCCAAAATTTAAGAATACCCAGGGTCAATGACCATTATGTGTTATCATTAGAGAACAGTGGAAGTCTAATTGATCTTTTGCTGACCTTTATTCCACAGGGCTTTGAAGTTGTTTGCTTTTTTTTTATTCAGCAAAAGCATCTGATGATATGCAGTAACATTAAGCTATACTCTAATTTTACACATAACAGTGCTGTATGAATATTAATGCTATAGTTTGCATAAACTCAGACCAACCTAGTAATCAGAAAGAGTAAGCAATGCTTTCAAATAAAGAACCACAAACTGTATTTTGTATAATGCCAGAATTTCAGTATAACTAACATTCTCTGTTAAGTGGCATTGACTATTTAATTTATATTAGATATGTTAATTAAATCACTGATAGTAACCCCTGAAGCTACAGGGCAACTGCATAATTGCTGTAGTATCGGATCTTAATTCTGTTTTTAAGTTCTTCTAAAGCCACTAAAAACCCATACATCATACATACATACTTGCCTAAGTAGGACACTTTGGTGAGCAGCAGGACAGCAGCAGGACAGATTAACAATACAGTTTGTTTTATACATGGTTCAAAGATTAATCAAAACTCTGATGTCCTCCAATTAGTGCTACAAGGAAAGCAAACATTATAGCATTGGAAAATCATATCTGTAATGGCTGGTGTCATAGATTTAGCACTAATCTTAAGGTAGCATTAGGTAATTCAAGATTAGTGCTAATCGGTGTCTGTAAAATCAGACAATAGGTCACTAAGCCCTTCTAATTATTGTCTATCCAAATGTGAACTTATTATTGTAAGACTGCAGTTCTTTAAATTGTATAGTGCACCTTTATATATACTTTATTTTTTTTTACAAAAGCATCCATATTGTCATCCCCACCACAATTGGGTTTAAAATGTGTAGTAGAGTAGAATCAAACTGCTTTACTGTTTATGGGAAGAAGGGCAAATAACACATTCATATTTTACAAGTTGGGATTACTGACACTCAAATTATTGTTTGCAAATCTAATCGTATTTGTGTATCGGTATTTGTAATATTCTCCTTTGCTTTACAACAGGGTTGGGCTGCTCCAGTTCTGCAGGGCGATACTACTTCAGGTTTAAGAAAGAGAACCTTTCCTAACAGGTTGTTTAAAGAAACATAACAGCCTGTTCAAACTCTCCATTTCGAGTAGCACAATTTTGCAGCCTTTGTTCAAAGCCTTTTCAAAGACCCCACAAGGGTCTTCATTGCATCTTACTCAACTATTAAATAACACCCTCCTGGCAGATCTATTTTGGCTGAGTGTATTCTCCATGGGTTTATGCAGAATAATAGATTTTCAGTAGTCCTAATTTAAAACCCTATGCACCTCGTTAAATGAATTTGCTGCACAAATAGTATATATGTTGAAAAGAACCCCTGAGAAAATGTCACTCTCTGAATTTTGCCTCCAATCTGACCTTTTGTGATCACCCACAGGTAAATTGCTTTGTAATATTCAATTCAGGGGGCTGTTTGTGGAAGATTAGGGACTAACTTCAATGGAACTGGCAGAGGTTACTAATGTTATCGTTCCTAAGTGTTGCTCTGTTTGGTTCTATATATTTCGAGTGTAATTATTATGTTACCATGTATGACATTGCAAAGTAATACAAACAGAAGTGTTATTACTTATAAACTTAAAAACAAAATCCTTGTACTACCTCTTTACAGCATAATTAACATTGATACTAGTATCTCTCTCTCAGAATATATATATATATATATATATATATATATATATATATATATATATATATATATATATATATATATATATATATATATATATTCTGTTTAGATAACACTGCCATTACAGATTGTGTGCCCTGCCAATATGAGCCAGACTCATTTGCATTGCAGTTAAGGTGCTCACTTGCAGTGCGTTGTTGGTTCACACCCAGCCTTTGCCCTGTAATATTTGTCCTGTGACTCGGATCTCACAGATCAGCGGCAGCCGATCACCGAGCTTAAAAGTGGAAAAACTGTAACAGACATTACCACCTAGAAATTCTAGGCTTTTTATATATGTTTTTTGTCATTATTTGAAATATGTGGAACAAAAAATATAACAAATAAGCACAGCATTTTATGAAGTGAATCCAGCTTCTGAATACTAGATCTATGTATGATAAGAACAAAAATACAGTTGTAAAGCTCAGCAATATGATTACTGCAGCTTTACCTAATTCTACATTTCTGACTAAAGTGTATTTTTACAAAACCAGGAAAACACTTTTCCATTTTGTTCATTTGCTAATGTTCATGTCTGTTCTGTAACTGCTACACTGAGGCAAGGGGGAAAAAAGAGTTACAAATGAACTGTAACAAAGTAAACATCCTGATGTATGAACATGAAGATTACAAGGATACAGATGTCACTGAACCACCAGCAAAGACATTGATGCTTACAGCATTATATTATTGGACATTAATTATTTACCTGTTCAATAGCTACTGTTAGACTTTTCTTTTTTCAAGTCAATTGAGGGTCTCTAAGAATTAAAGCTTTATTTTGCTGAACAATTGTAATAATTTAAAACCAATTAAAATTCAGGTTCTTTTTTCTTTGTTTGCTTTTTTTGTTTTGTACCCACAGGGTCTCACAGTTTGATGACTGTCCACTCACTGCAATAGGGCAATGTCTTAGTTTTGTTGTCAATGGTGACAATGAGAAACTATTTTTCTGATCATATAGAAAAATATAAATGTATTTTTTTTCCAATCACAGAAAGGGTTGCAATACCTATTCTTGACCGACAATGTGCTTGGAACGGTTCAGGTTTTAGTTTGTGTACCAAACATATAAAACAACCACACATCAATCACAGAAAACTAAGAAGAAATAAGAAACTTAGAAAAAAAAGAAAACACTATTAAACACAGTTTTGTTAAGTGCAATTAGTGGGTTTTTAAAGTTTTGATTTGGTCTCAGCCTAAGTGGGCTAAATTCTCAAAGCTCTCTGAATCGTAGATTTTTTCTGATAGGGAAAACATACCCAGTGAAGTTACCAAACCAGAAATAAGTGACTCACGAGCAGGCAGTTTATAGTAAACAATGTACATGAATACATGAATACAAAATGCTTCCATTGTGTTTCTATACAGACCAAGATACTGCAAGAAAAATTTGAATCATTGTGATACATTAGATTAAATGGGCAGTTAAACTGTGAAAAGGGAAAGACAGAATATAGGGATCTACAACATTTTTTTTTTTATTATTATTATCATCAAAGAAGAGCATCAGATGTTTTTTTACAATTTCGATAGATTTGTCAATAGTAATTTTGTTGTAGATTTTAGTCAGTAAAGTCAATTTCAAACCATATTTATATCACGATTTACTATACAAGTCTACATAATTACATTTTGTGAAAATGTCACTATGAAATGTAGAATACAAATTAGTTGTAAAGTACTGTTGTGGACGATGTAAATTGCTTAATTGGATACACCACATGCAGTAAACACAACATTCAGCATGATAACTTTATTATATATTAATATTATATATAAATATATATATATATATATATATATATATATATATATATATGCATATGCAATAGAATTTGCAATAGAATTTTAGATTTTAGCCACCCCTTTGTCAGACAAGAGGCTACTGTTGAATTGTAGTCAGTTTTATTGTGTGTGTGTAGAATGAAGAATATCCAGGTTGCTTAAAAACTAAAAAATCTGTGGGAAGTACATGTGTTGAGTTATATTTGTGTTGACAGCCATAGCTAGTAGTATACAGCATGTGAACCAAATCAAACGATCTGAAAGATATTGACAGGCATAAAATCAAGTGGTAAATCTGCTCTGATTATGTTTCTTCACAGCTGCCTTAAAATCTGTACTTGTTCATTCAGTCAGATAGGAACATCATATCATATCATGCAATAAAACATGCATTTACTGTCTGTCAACTTGCAGGAATTGTAGACTTGCTTTAAAATAATTTTTATTTTTTTGCTCATGGGGAATTATTCTTTCAGCTGTTTAATGGGAAACAGCAGATAATTCACTATAATGTTGTATTCTACTGTATGCTCTTCGCTGGTGGATAAGAGGTGGACTATTATTTACAGTACTATGGTAAACTTGTGCAGTACAGTTGTGTTATAGTTTACCATGT
Source organism: Polyodon spathula (assembly GCF_017654505.1). NCBI lineage: Eukaryota > Metazoa > Chordata > Actinopteri > Acipenseriformes > Polyodontidae > Polyodon > Polyodon spathula. The sequence continues at coordinate 16,703,192 of NC_054548.1, read as the reverse complement.
GTGTACAATGGATTGACTTTGCATTCATGTTTGTCTTTTTAACTCTAGCATCATAAAGAAAACATTATTTTAGAGGCACTTATTAACTATTAACACTTATTAACTTATTAACACTTATTAAAGGAAATACTTTATATCTTTATATTTCATTTTCTGTTTACAATTCCATGTTACACAACAAGTGTGTGTTAGTTCTTGCCATCAATATTTATTTTTATTTTTGTATTTTTATTTTTTGTTACTGGATCTCACTTTCTTGCATTCATTTAAATTCAAAAGACAGAGTGATTGGATGAATCACATTGAGTTGTTTTGGATTATGCATTCTTTATTTCCCATACCTGAACTTGTTATATAAGCAGGATACTCAAAGAATGTACAGGGAATGCTGTATGTATTCCACTCATGATGGTAGCTGTAAACAGCCTCCTTATTCATGGAATAACTACAGTATTCCATGAACGTTAATTAAGGCCCTGTCCACACTACATAACCGAGAACCATTCTATAAGCAGTTTGAATTAATCAAGCTTAAAGTGTCCACACTAAAATACTGTTTCATGTTTAATCAGACTTAATGCATACACACACTATTAAAATAACCCATTTACAGCTCCTAGCAGCGCAGTGGACTGTGGGACTTCATATGACATTATCCCACCATGCATTGCATTTTATGTTTACAACCCAGCAAATATGGAGCCTATGCCCGCAGAAGACATAGCGATTCTTAACATGAGCATTATGGCTTTGTTTCTTAAAGACACAAGGTACATTTTAACAAAAATCTCTGTTCTATATACACACCCTGAATGTTGACTTTGCTTTTTTATGTAGAAGGTGCCTGAAGTCAAGTTCAGTTTTCAAGTAAAGCCGCCTTCTTTCGGTTCTATTGATTAAAGGAAATATTTCTGTCACTTAAATGTACCAAAAATTCAGACTGTCATTAAATGAAATAAACTCTTTAGCAGTGTTACTCATGTTCAGTTCATGTACATATGGAATAGCATTTTTCAAAGTTTCTTGATTCATTATTGATCTTAATAAGTTATTAAATTTTCGCAATTCTGAGAAGCTTCTCAGCTGTAGCACTGGATATGGACAGGTGAGGAACAGTTGCAAGAGTGAATGGATTTCAGAGAACAAAACATCTGATGACAGGATGGCTGTGACTGTATTGGTGTTCAATGGGGAAACATTCCTATAGCTGCACATATCAAATCAGGCAGGGTTCTCAGCTGGTTCAATTGCCCTTGGAGCAGCCAGAAAAATTCTGTTTCAAGTCATCTCTGGTAACAAAAGCTTCAAAATACTACTGCTGAAAGAAGGCTTTTGGCATTTCAAATTTATGAAAATGCAGCTCAACTGCGGCCAAAGCATAAAAAAAAAACAACTCCGAAATGCAGTTCTAGTGCCTTATTAAGCTAATTTAAAAAAGCCATGCATTTAATTTTTTTATTTCATAAATCATAATTCACAGGGCGGGAACCAGGGCTGCTAGAGGAAGGGAGTGTTTTGAAACTTTGCACTGAGGAAGCTTCGCCCCACCAATCGTAAAAAGCTTCCTCCGCCGCTGGGATCCTTTATATGTCTTTCTGCACTCATGGGATGTTTGGCATGTTTAATAAAATATCCAACATATTTTGCCTTTAAGGCTGTCTCTGAGAAAGGTAATTTCTGTAATAAGGCCAGTGTAAAAATGATCACCAAGAGTGCACTTGGGGTGAGCTCTGCTAATACCCCTCTCTCCCTTCAGGAAACATTGTGCACCACCATCACAAAGTGCTTTACAGAGGTAGGCTGTGAGCTGTGCATTATATGGAGAATCACTTATAACAGGACATTGATTTAACATCTCATCCACAGGATGGAGCACAGGGAGGTTAAGATTTGAAACGGTGTCTTTCTGGTTACAAACCCTGGACTTTAACCACTGGACCACACTGCATCCTTAAACAAACTTACTGTTTCATGGGGTAATAAATTATTGATCAACACCCCTAATGCATGCTCCCCTATCTGCTAGTGACTAACATGTCATACAGTACTAAATGATGATTAACAAGCCATATTATGGGATCTGCCATTAGGAAACTATGCAACCAATGCACATGGTATAATGTATTCTTTTACAGTTGTTCTCAATTACTAAAATTTCACAATTTCTGAAACTATTAGCACATTTCTCAAAACAGTTAACGTAAAAAACAAAAACATCCACTCTATTAGAAAAAGCTTCATACATTTGCAAAACTATGTATTCATGTCACATTTTATTATACATCTTGCATAACCAAATGATTGCACCAAATCATGAACTAATCAGAGCTTTTCTGTTTAAGTATTCAAGTAAAAGAAAATTCCTATATTTTTTCAAATATTTCACCCAATTACAAAACTCACAAAATCATAAAGGTATACTAAACTTAGGATGCATTGGTCATATTTAATTGGCACAAATGGACACAGTATTAACTGTAAAATTAAACTTACAGTAAAAAATAACTGATAGGAAATTCTAGAATAATTATGCCAACCACCACTGTACAGCATGACAATTGGTGGTACATAAGACCATCGGAGCACCAATAGCAGATCACAAGGTCAGAATTGTTTAAAAGTAGCTTTGAACTCATCAACAGGCAATCACCATGTTGACCATGTGATAGTGTACTGTCCTAGAGGAACAGAAGGTGGGCTATTTGCGCAAGGGAAGCACATGATGGGCTATGAAGAATCATAAAATGTTACAGACAGCAGTGTAAAAAGAAATCAGAATGGAAGAATGCAATTCAGGGAAGATACTAGAGACTCTTTTTTATTTTATTCACAGGGGGAGAAAGCAATAATGGCAACAGGATTCAATTTACACACTTTATTTACTATTGCTTTTACAGCAGAAGGCTTGCCTCTAGGGCATCCACATAATATGTAGCCTATTAAAACAATGAATGGCTTATTTTGTGTTACCTGTAGCCTACTGGATTTCAAAATTGCTAACTCACCTTTCTCTGTTAGACTTGTTATTTGGGTCATTTCAAGCCTGAGGAAAAGCACAGGAGATACCTGTCCAAGTTAATAACTCTCAGATAGATATAAGCAGTTGGACTAAGACAAACAAGTTTGACATTCATTCAACAATTCTGATAGTTCAGAAAACTGCAGGTACTTCAGGCAGGTGCTGTAGTCCTTACTTACAGGAGAACAGGCTATTTAAAGTGTTACATTGATAAATATGAGCTAGCCTATTTCCGTGATTACAGGTTTAGTGGTTGCTAAAAAAAAATTTGTGCATGTACTAGTCTCAATCCACACAACTAGTCTATGTCAAATGGGCAAATAATTTATGGATATGGATGTATAAAGATAGGTGAGCAGCAGGTGAAATACAAGAAGTAATTCCATTGAGGGTGTCAACTTGTTTTATTTGACTTTTCCTAAGGTAAATATTGAATAGTAAGTTAATGAAAAGTGTCTTAACAAGGTCAATGACATTTGCAACATCAACTGCATCCAGAGATAATAATTACTGCTGCTGCTTAGATCAGATATTGCACAGAACATCTACACAGTACTGCACTCCATTAGGTTTATTAACAATTTGTTTTAAACATAACTGTATAATTTTTCTAGAATAATTATGGTTCATATGACTGTACAGCATGACAATTGGTGGTACATAAGACCATCGGAGCACCAATAGCAGATCACAAGGTCAGAATTGTTTAAAAGTAGCTTTGAACTCATCAACAGGCAATCACCATGTTGACCATGTGATAGTGTACTGTCCTAGAGGAACAGAAGGTGGGCTATTTGCGCAAGGGAAGCACATGATGGGCTATGAAGAATCATAAAATGTTACAGACAGCAGTGTAAAAAGAAATCAGAATGGAAGAATGCAATTCAGGGAAGATACTAGAGACTCTTTTTTATTTTATTCACAGGGGGAGAAAGCAATAATGGCAACAGGATTCAATTTACACACTTTATTTACTATTGCTTTTACAGCAGAAGGCTTGCCTCTAGGGCATCCACATAATATGTAGCCTATTAAAACAATGAATGGCTTATTTTGTGTTACCTGTAGCCTACTGGATTTCAAAATTGCTAACTCACCTTTCTCTGTTAGACTTGTTATTTGGGTCATTTCAAGCCTGAGGAAAAGCACAGGAGATACCTGTCCAAGTTAATAACTCTCAGATAGATATAAGCAGTTGGAGTAAGACAAACAAAACATCCCACATACCTTATTCAGCACACAGTCTCAGTCTTTATTTTATATAGTGCCTTTCATAGTGAACAACCATCACAAAGCGCTTTACAAGAGGCAGTAACAACAAGAAAATCTATAATACTTTAAATAAAGAGAAATGGATAATACATGATACAGTAAAAAAAAGCATAATACATTCAATCCACTGGAAAGTGCATAATACATGACAGTAGCATAGTACATTAAATAGTACATTAAATACTGTGACAAGTGCATAATACATGATATTGCATATAGTACATTGACTACAATGGAAAGTGCATAATACATGATAGTAACATAATATATGAGATAGTAGCAGCTAATAGCAGATATCAGGCTTAAAGAGCATGGAAAGCAAAAGAGAACAGATGGATCTTGAGAGTTGAGAGTAGAGCGAGCGACGATGGGAACATCACGCACCAAAGCTGGGAGAGAGTTCCATAGAGTCGGAGCCATGAAGCTAAACAAGCGTTCTCCATGTGTGTTGCACTTTTGCTTGGGGATAACATGCAGGCCGGAGTCGGATGATATATATAAAGAATAACATAATGTGAAAGGAGACCATAAACTAACTGGAGGACAAACAGAGTAATTAAATCTGGTTTAAAGTAAATGTCTTGTTTGGATGAAATCATACTGGTTTGGCATTAGGACCCAGTAGAGGTTACTGGATCAGGACCAACTCCAGGATTAGTCAATAGAGTAATTAGTGGATTCATTAGTTAGGTTTAAAAGGATGTGAGTGTGTGTGTTTTGGGTGGGTGATGGTAGGAGTTTGGTTGGAGAGTTGGAGAGTTGGTTGTTATTGCGAGTATTGTGAAACGGGGGAAAACTAACTATTGGAAAAGGTATTTGGATTACGATTTGGTTTTGGTGACAAGGTAACAGGCTTAGCCTGCCTTTTTATTAGTTACGGAAACATTTGTTTAGCTAGGGCCCGAGATCGGGTTAGGTTTTGTTTTGTTATTTTTTTGTTTGTAAGTAATAAACACCCGCTACGGCATTTCCTGGCATCCTGTGTCCAAAGTGTTTGTTTGAAGAAGGAAAACGTGTGACCAGAGGGCAAGCCGTCACAAAGTTTGTGTGTGTGTATATGTGTGTGTGTGTGTGTGTGTGTGTGTATGTGTGTGTGTGTATATATATATATATATATATATATATATATATATATATATATATATATATATATATATATATATATATATATAAAATGTATGTGTGTTGGCCTTGCATTTAAGTACAGTATGATTCTGAAGGCACTTTACCAGTAAACAAAATACTTTGTAGAAAAAAAATGTATGTTTATTTTAACAATTAAACAGGATAGTGTGGACAAAGTTCAACCAGAATTAGTGATATAATAATACTTTGTTTATATGCATTCAATACATCAATATTTCCAAATCTGTATTCTGAATAATCTGTTTAGAGTCAAGTGGAATTTAACATTTCACTGTTATTCTGTTTTTACATGCAGACATCAATGTCTAGAATAATAAACTTATTGGTTGCATTGACATCATTACGGAGCAAGACTGGCTTAACAGTATTTTGTATTAATTATACGTAAACTCTCCAGGTTATCTCAGCATCACTGCAACTGTATTCCTTTCAATAAAACTGGCAACAGCTTCATAACCATACAGAAGTATCTTCAACAGATCAAAACGCAATGCAAGGCAAACCAACCCAACACTATGCATACAGTATTAGTTATAACAGTTAAAGTGGAGTATAACTTTAGAAAGTTGTGTAATGGGAATACACTTTTTACATAAACTAATATTCCATGAGATATAATAGCTTAATATTCCACATTATTCCAAATACCTTATTCAGCACACAGACTCTGCAATGAATGAATGAATGAATGATGAGGATTGGAATTGCAGATTTACGAACTGTGAGGGCGCTCAGGGCACAATGACTGTGGAGTGAAAGATAAATTTGGCCGGAGGCCTAGTCCGTGGGTGCCCGATGGCTACCTGTGCAAGGCCGGCTGGAAAAACATGAACAGTTACATGCATCCTAGTGCCACAGATAGGAAGTGGCTATGGGACACCTCCTCCCAAAAAGACGGGGCCGCCAAACCAAGAATGAGTAATAATAAATAATTAACCCTTTGAGGTCCTATCTCGGACCAGGTCTGACATTACAATTTTCCCTTTCTAGTTTGATGTTGGACCAGGTCCAACATCATCAAAAACGTATAAAGCACAGGTGTCTAGTCCTTTTTTCCTCTGGAAAATGCTGAAAAAACCTTTCAATGGCTGAGTAAGATTGAGAGGAGCTGAATGAAGCCGGAAAAAAGGACGTATCTGATAGCCCCATGCACCATAAAGATAACACGGACATAAACAAAGGAGATAGCTGCTTCTGCATCCAGAGCTCAGAGAATATCATGGACATTTGCAGAGCTTTTTGAGATGTTATAGTAATAATAAAATGACTTGGATCGCATTATTGAGGAGTTTGGTGATAAAACAAGTGATAAGGAGAGGATTTATCAGTATGCATGTCTGTAAAGAGGTATGTGAAAAATACAGTGAACCAGGGGTGGGGATTGGCTGCAGATACAGTACTGAGTGTCCTTTTGCGATTCAATTCCTTTAAAACCTATTTTACTCTGAAAAAGAAAAAAAAAATAAACAGCACGTGTAAAATAAACAGCGCATGTGAAAATAAATTGGACCTGAGGTGCCTGACAAGCACTGAATAAATGGACTGCAAAGGGTTAATGCACCCCACAATGGCAAGATAAATTTGGCCGGAGGCCTCGTCCGTGGGTGCCCGATGGCTATCTGCGTGATGCCGGCTGGAAAATCATGAACAGTTACATGCATCCCAGTGCCGCAGATAGGAAGTGGCTGTGGCCACCTCTTCCCAAAAAGACGAGGCCGCCAAACCATGAATGAATAATAATAAATAACGACCGTGCTCTACGGAGGCGCCCTGCCATCTATCCCATCTATGACTGCACTGAGGGAGAGAGCTTAGCCTCTCCAACCCGACCACGCACCCCGCAGAGGAGGAGAGAGCCCAGCCTCTCCAACCCGATTACGCACCCCGCAGAGGAGGAGAGAGCCCAGCCTCTCCAACCCCACCACGCACCCCGCAGAGCTTTTATATGCTTGTATGTGCTTGCTGATGACTTATCAGTTAGGGGCAGATTGTCCTTTTCAGAAAAGCAACCAAATTTACAATTCTGAACACAGTAATTCGAGTATCCGCCCGTCACATATCAGCCCTAACTGTTTATCTGCCATGATCAAACTCTTCAGCAACATTTGTTTATTGTTGAAGATTAGTTCAACGATTGTTGATCCTACCAAAGTACACTGTGTTGTATGTGCTTCGTGCTCTATCATTTCTGGCAGTGTCACGTGAGCTGTTCAGTGTGTTGATATGTAAATAAATCCGGTTTGCCTGCGGTTCGTGTCATCTTCAACCTCCATCTCCATCTCCTGCCTGTCACTCAGCAGCGAATGCACACACCCACACAGCAGATGGCTACTGTGTTAAAATACCCTGTATCTTTCTAAACAAGGGATTTAGGGGAGCTACATAATAAAAGTAGAATCTCAAAACAATAATTGTGTGAATATAGTAAAAGTTACAGCTGTGTACAATGGTATTTAAAAAAGTATTCATTCATCCGCCTTTTTACATATCCACCCTTATCTGGTCCCACCGCAGTCGGATATGCAACAGATTATTGTATGCTGTTTACACGGCTGGATTACTTATTCTGAATACTGAAGTCTGTTCCAACCATTCTTTATTTGTTTGCTATATCTCAGTAATTATCAGGTAAGGTAACTCCCAGAAGTCTGTCCCTACACTGAATTTACACTAGTTGTTTGTATATTTCTAAATAATACACAGATACACTTCAAAACAAGTTTTGTAATATAGCAGCAATATAAAATACCATTCCTGTTAAGGTCACTCCAATAGTGCAGTTCTTATTGCAATTATTCAAACATTGCATTCTGTTTTACTTTTGATACTCAGGAGTTCTAGTTGCATCTCTTAGGGATATGCAATCCAGACTAGATCAACAAAATGATCTTTCTAGAGCCAGTGCTGCCAAATGCCAACAACACAAAAATAAAACAAATCCTTAATACCTGTTCAATGGAATGGTCCAGGCTCTAACTGGTATAAAGACATTTACAACTGTAAGGTAGGAACCTAAAACTGAACAACACCAGGACGTGGGTCAAGTAAAAAAACAAACTTTGAGAAGTGATTATTCTGTTAAAGAGAAGCAGTGTTTAGATCAGCAGCTGTGTAGCTCAATAGTGTTTACTGTTGCACATAAAAAAACAGTTTATTTAAAAGGTATAATCCATGACAAGTGAATTTTATCTGAACAGATGCTTTACTCTGGCCTGTTTGATGGACACACTCTTCAAGTTCTGAACTTTATGCGCATCTTTTAAAGCAAACCCTTCACGATTAATTTAGTATTTTCCTTGTAGTTGATTATTCCAGAAGAATGTTGTTTGTTTGAACAGTTGCTCAACCATGTGTTATATTTTGCGCACAGATGTTGTACCAGTATTTAAACGAATTTACCCACAGGCTCTATTGATTCCCACTTAAATACATGTTGTTAAAACTTGATGTCTGCAACACAATCTTTGGGTTGCAAGGGTACAAAGAGAAAAACATCAGTTGTACACTCCCAGTGGTACATATTTATCAGAGCTTGAATAAGAATTTTAGATACTTGAGTCCGAATGTTTCACTGAAGCCTTCCAAATATCCTTTTTCATTATATATACATTTCAAATGACTTTTGCAAATACATACAGTATATCACAGAATGTAACTATGATGTTTTGAATAACAGGTTGCATATTTACAAGATAGATGCATCAGGAATAAAAGGGAAGGGTTTTCAAAACTTCATAAATGATAACTCCATTTTAAATCAACAAATCGCTATGTAACACTGATTTGGACATTTTCAAGAGGTCATATGCCTATCTCATTATTAAATAATGATGCTAATGTCATTTTTTGAAATGATGTTTTTCCGAAATAATGTTAATAACTTAACAAGCAGGGCTTCTTGCAAATATTGTTGTTTGTGTGGGAATTAAAAAGCAAGTCCGTGTTAATGGTCATCGTTTATCAGGAGTTTATTTACACTTGGAAAAGGAGGGTTTTAATTAACAAAAAACTATAATTTACCTTGAAACAAAAAGTTATCAGACCATGGCTTTGACACTGACGATACAGAGACTACCTAGATAATTCAGTATTTGTAGTTATGGAAATATTTTAGACTTTTATATACTTGTGGTTATGAGTGAGATTTATTCACTTGTTTTAATCATTTGTAACCTTAAGGCCGCAAGCCAGGATCATGAAAACTACATATGACTGGAGACATGCATGCATTCTCTCTCTCTCTCGCTCTATTAAACATACATACATACATACATACATACATACAGTATTCCATTGTTTTGTATATAATGTCCGTGCCAATATTTTTGGAAAACAAGACCTGATAGCCCCACATTCTACTTTTTAACTACACTATTAGACAAAATATTTATAGAATACTTAAAAACTGCTGCTAGAATCATGATTTATTTATTGTTAATATACCATTATTTATTTTTTTTTTTACAATGAAGTTAGCCTATACTGTGTCGACCAAATGCTTATAAACTCAGAAAAAACATGTTTTCCCTTCAGTGTAAATAAAAATGTGATTTGGTCTAGTTTAATTATAACGCTATTAATAATAAACAAATCATGCAGCATGGTCCTAATAGCAGTTGTGTTAAGTATTCGGTAAACATTTTGTCTAATAGTTAAAAAGTGCAATATGGGGCTTGCTTTCAAAAGATACCGCCACGGACATGAAGAGAATACCTAATGTGATCATTGACAAGTGTTTTTCCTAACGTATTTGTAATATCCAGCGATGGACTGGAGTCCTGTACAAGGTGTAGTCCTGCCTTGCACCTTGTGTCTGCCGGGTTAGGCTCGGGCTCACCGCGAGCCTGTAAAGGATTAAGTGGTTATTGATAATGGATGGATGGATGGATATTTGTAATACTGTCAGACTCCTGCCACACTGTATGTATGTACAATGATGTACGTGGCCTGCGACAATGAAACTTTTTAACTAGAAATGCATTCATTAAGGACCTCAACGACTTTTAATGCACTAACGGATTGATTTAATTAACACATTTTGTTTGAAAATCACTTGCTATTAAAGCTCTCGTTACTATACCACGAGTTTGACACAATAACACTGGTTTTAATCCTGCCCATAATCTCTACCTTTTCTTTGTCTGACAAAAGCCAAATAAGTATATGTTGACATTTCCCTAGAAATTAAGGGGAAACCATTTGTAATTTCTGTTACAATTTGTATTACACAAAGTGTTGTGGACACAGAAGTCTATGGAGGAAATTATAAAACCAACAACTGACCACTGACCATCTCCTCTGAACCAAGCAAGAATTATTCATCAGTTTGAGATGAACCTTTGAAACCAACATGATTAGACAAATGTAACAACAGAGAAAATGATCAATGGTGTCAGGATGCAGCTGAAATAACCAAGGACAAGCATTAATTTAGAGTTAGCGCACACCTAGTGTGCCTAAGATGCGCGGTAAATCTACATTTACTGCCCCATTTACTAACAGAGAACGCATTAATTTATGTGCACACTATCTGGCTCATTTACATGCCATAGTGTGCATTAAATTTAGAGGCAGGGAGGCAGAGACAACGTAAATGGTAGCTTTAAACAGGTTGCTGTTAAAGTTGAATGACATAGTTTAAAATAAATAGTTAATACTTTTTTGGTGGCCCGCCCATTAGTTTCTCAAAATTGCAATGATGTACTGTATTGTTCTAGAATTCTTCTTTAAAACAACCAGCCTCTTTAATATAACGTGTATTCAACATGTGCAGTCTGCATTGTGTGAGTGACATTCCCATTAAACCAATCACAGCTCAAAGACATAGTAAAATAGCCAATTTGTTGTGTAACGTTTGCAGTTATGAAAGATTATAACATACAACGTCACTATGACGCTGCACAAAGTAACGTATTTTGAGTTTACTGGAAATTAAAGAAGCTATGGAGTCTCAAAGAAAGGTTTTTCTGAAATGGGAAGAACAAATGAAAGTGCTGTGGATGACAGTTTTGTTGTTAGCAAAAAGATTACATGTACTGCCAAACCTTTTTTAGATGGTGAATTTGTTAAAAGGTGCATGTTTAAAACAGCAGATGTAGTATTATTTATTTATTTATTTATTTATTTATTTATTTTTCTAGTCAGTCTGTCTGGTAACATGGTTGCTGAGTGTATTACCAAAATGGCAGGTAATATTAACTATACCATGTGAATACAGCTCATCTCATTATTCTGAGCTGGACGCTCATTTTAATACATCAGCATGCATTGCCATAAAAATCACATATTCATTCTGATTATCATAGTGTAAAGCATTACATTTTGTGTGCACCATAATATGTAAAGTATCATTGTATGATGAATACAATTGCAATAGTAAATATGGAAATCATTAACATGCACACTAATTGCAATTACGACGCGTCATAATTAAGACTTCTGTTTTTCGTTTTTTAGTAATTGTATTTTTCGGTGCTTATTTTGAGCTATTTTAGAGTTTTATGTAATTCGTTTTTTTTTTTTGGCGCTTTCGTTTTTTTTATATAGTTATGAAATTAATGTTTTCAGTTGCTTTCCAAAATGCTTCAGCCTTTTTTTTCTGTCAAAATATGTATAGTAACTCGACAGTACTTGCACATTTAAGTTGTACCATCTTTTCTTTGGTGTCTTCCACAATCAAATCCATATGGTCACAGGCACATTCTTTTGGGGTTTTTGTGTGTAGGCATTTTGTTACATTTTGCCACAATTCTGTTTAAAATCCTCTGCGTTTTAACTGTAATACAGCTTTAAATCCCACTAACAAGCCTCCATTCCTGATTGTAATCTTGTTTTAAATCTCCAATAGAAATGTAGGATTGTGCTGTCACTCAGTAGTTGGGGCGGGTTTCAAGTATTCAGAACGAATCAATGATAGATACAAGTCAGAAAGGCAGGACATTGTACAGCAGCAATAGGCAATGTATTTGTTATTATTTTTCTAGTAGGTTTTATTTTTTAATGGGGAAAAGGGTAAAGTCAACCTGAATTGATTAACCATTTCCACAGTTTTTCTGGTGTTTTCCGGTGTTTATTGGTTATCCACTGATTTCATTTTTTTTTTATGGGGGGTGTTTTATCCGAAGCCCTAACCATAATGTTAGTGCCCTTTCATAAATGAGGCCCCATGCATTAAACCCACGTTTCCTCAGTCGCTTGTGCTGATCAAAAGCCTGATTTCTCGAAGCAAAATAGTAAAGCACTAATTAAAATGTATTTTGTCTTGCAGACATTGATTTGTTATATTCCTATTTTATGACTGGGGGACAGAGTTTAATTAACATGTCTTGAATTATTAAACAAAACATTTTTATATTGCAGATCCCCTGTCCTGCTACATGCATTACTATATATATATATATATATATATATATATATATATATATATATATATATATATATATATATATATATATATATATATATATGCGCACCCGCTTAAGGGGAAATTGTTGTGTTCTAAGTTATCTGAGGTTTCCACTGGCAGTGCAAGCCCATCATTACATGAATGTACAGTACAACAAGGTTGAGAATTATTGCCTGGGATAACCTCACCCTCTTTAATATTGTACATATGAATAGGTTACAAGCAGTAGTAGCATTAACTTGATGAGCTTGACAAAGATGGTGTAATGGATGTCATTTTCTACATTTTCTTTAGTAAACTAGGGAACCAGCAGAGACCTGAATGTAATTAATCATTTTCAACCAAAAAGCTGGATGTTGTTGGAGGAAACCAATTAACTTATTCTTATGATTCAAAACCATTAATAAGTAAGTAATGCTCACTGATGAGTGGTTAGCTAGAGCTGTTATTTCATGTTAATCACTTAGGGGTAGCTATTGCACTTAGGGCAATAGTTGCAAACGAGTCAGAAGTCTAGGATGAAATGTACTAAACCAGCGCAGTGCTGTTGGAGACTTTTTAAAGAATTATTTGTGGCAGCAGTTTTTCTTTGTGGTTCAACATTAGATGAATATGTAATTGTGGGCATTTCTGCAAAAATTCCTAAAAAGGTGGCAGAGAGAGTGCAAACGAGGGTTCTCAAATATTATGAGATGTACTAAAGCTGCCAACAATTGCAACACTTACAATTGCATCAAATTGTTAAGAACTGTTGAAAGCACGTTTTTTCAGCGTTTTTTCGCATTTGTTGTTGGCTGTTCCCAGCTCATTTTTTCTTGTACGTTGCCAGTTGTGCTGAATGCTTTTTTGAGGCGAACACCCAAGTACCTAATTTTCACTAACATCAGAGTGTTTTTATAAGTCTTTAAAACAAATTTCTGTGACATTTCTGGTTTCCCTAACATGCTGGGAGCAATACTGCACACTTGTGCCACTAACCCCTCAGCTCATAATGAGCATATGTATAGACCATGATCTATTTTTGTGTTAATTATCTAGGCTAACTAAGTAGACCAAGTTAAAAATAATAATAAAAAAAAACAAAAAAAAAAAAAACTGAAATAATTTAGCTTCAATTTAAAATAATACTACTGTACTGTATACCGTATAGGCCTACTGTACAGATTCATATTTTTACTTAATGTAATATGTAGCCATTATTTCAGCACAATGATTTATATTTAAAATGCATTGAGCACTATAAATGTGTGTATATATATATATATGTATATATATATATATATATATATATATATATATATATATATATATATATATATATATATATATATATATATAACAGCATATAAACAGTATTAAAATAGCTAAAGTGAAGATGGAACAGAATGCATTGTACAAATGTTTACATTTAACAAAAACAATATTAGTTTGATTCTTGCACCCTTGCATGTATAGACGTTATCCTTTGGGCACCCTCTGCTGCAGCAAACCACAACTCAACTCCCACTATTTATTTGAACAATGTCACACGACTCTAGCAATGTATAATGCTAGAGATCTTGCTAAGAAGACGTAACAAATATTTAAATTAGTACATACGACAAAGTGACATTTTGCAAATTGTCACAACGAAAATGCAAACTGTGGTATGTTTGTGCTGCAACTGACCCATCTTCGTACATCTACCCCTGAGTGTTTACTGCATCTTAAATACACATTTGTTATGCAGACAGTGTTCATTGTTTTAGCTTCATTATCAATGCAGTGCTGCAAACCAAATTAGCTCTCAGAATACTAAAATAGGAAGCTGACTAGAATTAGAATGCAGCACAATGACCTTTGATGGACAACACCATACAATGCCGTCATATCATTTGTATGTTTTTTTTTTTAAATGTGTGTATATTTTTGTATGACTTTTTTTTTGTATGCGGAGCTGTGTTAAATCCAGAGTGGTCACATTATTATTATTTGTATTATTATTATTTTATTATTATTATTATTATTATTATTATTATTATTATTATTATTATTATTATTATTATTATTATTATTATTATTATTATTATTATTATTGTCAATTTTTTTTCAAATTGTTGTATTCATACTATTGTTCCTATGATAAAACATAAAACATATTTTTTTATCTTTTTATTTCTTTTCTTTTCCTGTATTGATTCTATTCATGTCATTTACATCCCTGGGTTACCTGACTGAAACTTTAGTATATTGAGCACAATAATTAAACACACTACCTTCTAAGGACAATAATCAATAATCAAAAATCCAATCCTACTGTGGAAGAGGAATTCACATTGGATGCAGTTGATTTGCTGGCTATGGTGCACAGCAAGTAATGTCTGAATATACATTTAGTCAGGAAACTCGTGCTATAGATTATCTATATGCTTGGTGTTTACGTGATTTGATCTAAGGTTAAAGTGAGTTCCCTGTCAGAACCAGTGTTTTGCTTTATTTAATTTCCAGGTACTGGTAATAAAAACTAGGCTGTACACTACAAAGGTTGAAAGGCATGCTCATCCCAGTGTATTGGTGTTTCAGATCTGCTCAATCTGCTCTTTTTTTGTTCCCCTCTTTGCAAGAGATACCTGTATGTAGAGCCCTAATAGAATGCAGTAATTCAATATTCAGCCAAAGTTTTCTTAGCAGTAACTTTTTCAATTTTTCTTCTAACTCTACAGTTGTATCACTGTATTTTGTATTCTAGGTACTTTCTTCCAAAGAGAAAAAGGCAATATATTATCTGGGTTCCATTGGCTATGTTTACAACACAACAGTGGTATGATTGTAGCACTACTATGAATTAAACCTACATTGCATTAAAATCTGTGTTTACAACAGCTTTGTAGGACGTTAGAATGATATTACAGAAATGTTATGATTTTACTTACCTGATCGTGACCATCTGGGTTTACAACAGATGAAACTAGATTATTCTACTTGTGATCCTTGATTTTTCTCTATCTCTGTGGATGGTTATTTGTTCAGTGTTTCTGCTATTAATTACATGAAAGTTTATTTCATGGTCTACATACTGGAATATGTGTTCCATGTGTTTACCCCTCAACAGCATTGTGATTCTCAGTATCAATAGCTTCACTGTAATATGAATTCCAATGTCTGGAAAAAAAATTATAGAATTCTTGACTCCAAATCAATTCAATTTTCAAAGAGATGTTATAACTACTATAATTATAATACGAGAAGTACAGATATATTTAAATAGTTTAATGTTATGATCTTAAGGACCATAAACTAAGACTTTATTGATTGAGCTATACGCTGTTTGAAAAAGTAAAGCAGGGTCTATTTTTCATTTATACACAGTTATAACATGGCTTGAAAAAATAACAACCTCTGATTGGTTAAACAACAGCGTATACCATGGCTTGCATACTAATGAGTCTCTTCACACTGAATAAATTACTACACACCACTACATTCCAAATTCCATGGCAAATTGTTTTATTTTTCCTTTAATATATTTGGGGATGAAAAAAGATAACTGGTACTGACAGCAGTCCACTTGAAATAAATAAGTAAATAAAATAATTGCACCAGCAACTGTCAAGAGTAGACATATACCAGTAAAAGAGGAACAGCTAAATGAAATAGTCGAGCACTAAGATTGAAAAAACACACACACACACACACAAAAAAGACACCATGGGCTATACGACAATATGGACGTTCATTTTAAGGCAATAAGTCCAAAAAATCTCCACATTAAAGGGGACTTTATGCCAGTGCAAGAAGTTCAACTGGCAACCTGTTTTCAGTCTCCAGTTTTATAATGCTGAGAGCTGGACTAAATAAATATTTTAACAGTAGAAGTTGTAACCTCTCTGCTGACAGCGAGTTTAAAACCAGCAATAATGTACTCCTGTGAGTCATGAAAAAGCAGGTAGACAAAAGGTCAGACACCACCCCCAAATTACCGGCCTGGATTTGATGCGTCTGCGGGAAGCTGAGGCATTGTCCCCTGACACCTTCCTCAGTATTGTTTGAAACTCCGCCCAGACCATCAACATCATTAGCTTGTGCTCAGTCCTCTAGTTTCAAGATGCCACTTTCAATGCATAAATTCACAATAAACAGAGATGTACAATTTATTTTTAAATACTTGAACAATTAATTAAATAAAATTAAATTAAATATGGGATTATATTGCACTGCAGCTGTATACATAATATAAGTTTCTGTTTTTGTCTTAATTTAAAATGCGTTTTAATTATTTTAATTCCCCAAATGACAGGCAGCCGTGTGATAAGCGATATAAACCACTTTGGGGGTGTGGTTCCAATGATATATACCACTTCTGGGGTGGTTATCACTACGCCAGTCGTGATATAGATCATGGGAACTGCACGGCTTGTTATGATTTATACCTTACTTATATAACAGTGTATAATAATACTGAGATATTCTTCTGGAAGGCATATTTTCATCAGGAAGATAAAACTTGTTCTGCTCCATAATTACATTCTACAATCCATTAGATAGCTAACAGAATTAATTTTTTTTTTCCCCAAGGATAATATAAGTGAAAGGCCAGAAATTGTGAGGTCCATCATGACTTAGATCTTACAAGTAACTGGTAAAGAATTTCAAGAGGACATCAGAATTGAAGCAGTTCTCAGTTGTAGCAAGTATACAGCATGTAGGGACCTGTTTTAAAAACATCAAGTTTATGTAAAGTGATCTAATGTAAACTTTAAAATTAGCTCAAACAATGTTTATATATATATATATATATATATATATATATATATATATATATATATATATATATATATATATATATATATATATATATATATATATATATATATATATATATATATATATATTAATATGTAATCCATACAATGTAATCCATACAGGATAAGGACAATTAACTATATACCACTTTAGTTTCCCTAGTAACCATATCAGTGGTAACACTAAAATGTGCATTCTATTTATATTAATCATCTATACTGTGTTAAAAAATAAAAATAATTATACAATTATAAATGTAACCTTTATATAAAATGTTTATTGTTTTACCTTTTATCTATATTAGACTACCAGTCTAAGAACTGATCACACCCTGTTTTCCATGAATCAGGCTAAATGCAAGTAATAAAAGGGAGACTAATCAAGAGAATGAGGGAGGAAACACCAGAAGACATTTAAGTTAGAGTGGGGACAATGTTGTCTTGACCATGAACAGCTGCAATCAAGCTTTTAGGTTCAAGTCTATAAAACTGGCTAAGGTGCAGCAATTGCCCATACCCCAGTAAACAGAAGTTGGCTCTATCAGAATTAGATAGGGAGTAGAGAACCCCTGGGGTGTTACAGTATCTTCAATTAGGAAGTCACCTTTATGTTGAATAGTTAGCTATTATGCTTACGTATTGTTAAGTGAAAATAACCAATTGATTTTTTTTTACAAACAGAAGCATGTAAAGTGAGCATGCAGTACTGCCCTTCTTTAATAACACTCAAGACAGATTTTCACTCTCGCTAATTGTTTTGCTTTCCTGGTCTATTATTGAAATAGTCAATTGCTGTCATTCAGACACCTGGTCTTTTTTTTTTTTTCTCTTGCCTTCATTCCTGCAAGTTAAGTACAATTAAGATAGTCTTTTATATTGAAGACTGTTAGCATGTGCAGGTGATGAACTACCCACCCTCTGTTCATGCAAATGATGAATAAATAAAATCCATTTACCCAGACATCGTTCATTCGAGTAGTACGTATATTTTCATGGGTCGACACTGGCAGTAGTTGGGTTAACTGTAATTGCTATCTGCAAATTGTTGGAACACCAATACCCAAATTAAATACTGTACATGTATAACAGTACATCACTAAAAGACCTCTGATATCAGATTACATAATAGTTGTTTTTTGTTTTTTGTTTGTTTTTGGTATGCACTTTGATGCAATGGTTGTGTCTTTTTACCAGCATCAAACAATGTCAGTTTATCTTTATGGTTCCTAACAGCAAGAAAAACTTCAATGTGAAACCAAGGCAAATGTAGTGCAAAAAGTTGCATATTTAACTCAAGTTTGTTGTCTGGAGTTTCCTGATGTGAAATTAATCAAAGCAGATATGTTAATATTTGTTTTCTTAGTAGATGATTTTGAATTTGAAACTATATATGGACAGACAGCAGGAGAGCAGAGATAAGGAAATAAAAAGAGCCCTAGTGCTTCTTTTTCTGTTATGTTTGTATTATTACAACACCTTTTTTCAAGATCTCATTACACTTTCTTTGTAGTCTACTTGTTTAAGGTAAGAGCATTGTTGTTTACTTGTACTGACCTGCAGGTTATACAACTGCTTTTTATGCACCTTTGTGGTTAACTTATATCTCAAATAGAAAAAAAAAAAATCATCAAGGTTGATGTTTAAGCAAGATGTCTACAGTCGGATTCTTTTTGTCATTCCTTCTGCAGGCATTTAAGAGGATAACCTTTGCCTTGAACCGATGGTTAATCAGAAACAGATTAGTTCCCATACTCATTTTAAATTCCTAAGGCTGAGGCAAGCTGTTGTTTGAACTAAATTACACCACTATACATTGAATTTTGTATGAAACACATAATTTTGCCAAAGGCTGTGATTTGTTTCAATTTTGATGGCTTGACAATCAAAACTTGTGAATTTTGTTTTACTCTTTTCTTAATTTTAAATTGAAACTTTTGTGTCGCTTAGTAAAGTTCTTGCACAAATGTACATTTCACAAATATTTGCTTTTTAGTTCCAAAGCTTTATCAAAGATTTACTTTACATAAGTTACCGAGCCCTTAGGTTTCAACATGCTTTAAATACAGTATGGATATAAGCTATTTTTTTTTTTTTAAACGAAAATTAAGGCAAGAGAATTGTCAGAGCAAGGTCTGATCACTGATAATAATTTAATCAATCATTTGGACATAAACATTGCAGAAACAAGATCTCAATTACCAGTACAAATGGGTTATTTCAAAAATATAAAACAGTTTTATTCATATTCATCTTGGCCTGTTGCTGCACAGTTGTGACCAGTTAGACTTGTCATTTTTCTGTTCTGTACTCGGTACTGTATTCTGTAATCTATTCAATAATGTGCATATTTTATTTTGGTTAAGGAAAAAAAAAAAGCTTTTCTTATGGCTGTTAACATTTCTTCTATTTTACCTCAATTTCTGTACAATAAGTTAGGGATGTTCAGGCAGCATTTCACGAATATTGCTGGACTTTTTTTTTTTTCTTTAAATCTAATTCAGCAAGCAAGCCTTTGTTAATTAGGCCTCACAGGAGGAGTGATTGTGAGGAACATCTCTTACTGTCACTGATCAATACAAGCAAGCAGAAGCAGTTCTAGCAGTCAATTATGTCTGCATCTGTGCAGGAAAAAGGGGCTCTATTCTTGTTAAGACCCTGCACTCTCTTTAGATCACATCCCTTTTGATTCACCCAATCAGGTTTACTCGATTGCACACAAACAACTTCTTTCTACTGACAATTTCAGCTACAAACTACTCCCCTTTTCCAAAAGTGCAATTCAGCAAATCGTGCAGCACAGAAGTACTGCTTAAATTCTGTGCAGGAAACACAGCAAATTGTCTCTGAAATATAGTACCGTATTACTTTGAATTAACACTGCAGCTTTTATTTTAAATTGCTAAACACAGCTGTCCAGGGGCCATATTAATTTAAGTCCTGAAAGATGAAGTCATGGCTTACATCTACATAAACATAGATGGAAGGGGCAGGATCACAAATTACTGATGTTAAAAAACAACCTGGTTTTTTGCTTACTGTTTTTTTTTGTTTTTTTTTGTTTTTTTTAGTATTGATTCCTTGCAAGTGTTTGAATATGTCTGTACAGAAGCATAACAACAAAGGACTATTTAGTATCTGGAATTGTCAAGGTGCAATGAATCCCATATTATATTATCTGAACCTTAAATAGTATTCTATCTGTACCTTGAAGAATGATGAACCTCTGGAGCAGCGAATTTCAGAGCGGACAGAGTAAAGAAATGTAGAATTAAGACAGGGTCTGAAGATCTGTAATGGATCTATTCCTAGCAGATTTTGAGTTAATAATACTGACATCAGCATAAGACGCATAACTGCTTCTTGACTAGAAAGCTTGAATGATAAAAATGTCCAGCCCTTGCCTCACCATTCAAGGATGCCAGTTCATTGCAAGTGTATTATTTTATTTAAACTTCTGCAACATGTATGTTATCTAATCTAGATGGCAGTAAGGTATATGTATGATCCTTAGCTTCTCAGTGTATTCTTAAAATGATTGTGAATTTATCACACTTCTTTAAGTGCGAGGCAGAAGTGACAATACAAGGGAGACTGTTGTACTTGCAACCATTGTGTACACCTTTTTCAGTCTGCTAACATTAAAAAATCCAACAACTGAGATGGGAATCAAATTGAGATCTACTGTGTTCCATTTCTTCCTCTTCTAGGTGTTAGCTGTCTTTATACAGGAGGTTCTCCCTCCAGCTCTTCCGTTCCTTGAGGTTCCCACAGGGAAGAACTCCCAATTTATTTGATGGATGCAGTTTCCTACTAATTAAGGAGGGGAAATTAGAGTATATAATTTTTTTCCCTTTACATTTTCGTGATAGGTCATTAAGAAGCATTCTAAACACAGATTCTGATTACAGCTTCTGCTGGCAGATCACAGGAAGATGTTTGCCAAAAGCTCTCCCACAACCTGGTAAGGCCAGACTTCAGCTACTATAAGCTTTTCTCTACCCTTGGGATGTAATCTAAATTTGAACATATAGAGCCAGGATATATTTTTGCTCCTAATGTAATGCACAAGCCAATTTGCTATTATATTCATGTGTTTAGTCTCTCCTTTTAAACACATAATTTTCCATAAAGGCTGTTGTGCCCCACTGCAATACTTATTTTATATTACTTGAGTAATCACTAAGGGTTTTAAATCCAGACATTAACACAGTTGCACAAAATTTAAAAAAAAAGAGACTGCAAGTTAAGCTTACAATAATATGTGTACTTATTGATTTATTTATTTTGAAATATTGCAATGATTTGAAACATGCTGGTTGCTTTTCCTCTGGTTATATAATTAATTTAAATACAGATTAGGTGTTGTAAGGAACAAAATTTAGTTTCTAGACCACTATGGATGAAGTCAACAACAGATTGATATTTTATAACATTCAAACTTTATTTTATATTGAGTGTATGACATCTGAAAATAATTTAATTGAATGTCATAAAATGTTCTGGAATATATGGGGTAGGTTGTTTTGGAAACTGGAGGGAACTCCAACCTTGGACCCTAATGGGGCATATTTTGAAAGCTTTTATTCCACATCCAATAAACACCTGTTAAAAAAAAAAAAAAGACAAATTAAGTTAATTTTACAAAATGCTTCACAATGTTTAAGAGGACTTGATATATGTTATTTAATTGTTTGGTTCTAATGATGTAATATTGACCATGTGTTATTCTCCTTTCAAAAAACATATCTTACAAAAGGTCCACAAACTGAACATGTAAAATAAGCCTGTAATTATCTTCTGTGACTGTGCTGTCTTTGTGGATTCCCAGTCAGTGTGAAGAGGATAAAAGCTGCAGAAGAGCTTGTGTGCTGTTACCGCCTTTGCTGTTGTCCAGCAACAAAAAACAAAACAATTCTGAACTACAGAACATTTGCATCAAGAATATAAATTAAAATATAGTAAGATATATATATATATTATATATATATATATATATATTATATATAATATCTCTAGAGAGAGAGAGAGAGAGAGAGAGAGAGAGAGAGAGAGAGAGAGAGAGAGAGAGAGTTACTAGTTGGTATTTATATTTAAACACTAAGCAATAAACTTATTTCACTGTTAGTCAAGCACTTCTCAGTTTATTGATTTAACACATTTTATGTCCCAGCCATGTTTTTTATTTACTACAGTTTAATAAAATTAATGCTATTGATCTTGCTCTACATTTTTATGTGCTTATTAACTGATAAGCTTAATGCCTGTATATACATATTTATCGAATGTAGCCTATTAATTTGTCAAGTTGTACAAAAGTTTAATTAAACATCATTGTTCTAAAACAGGGGTGTCAAACTCAGTTTCTGGAGGGCTGCAGTGTCTTTTGGTTTTCATTCCACCTGAGCTCTCAATTACTTAATTGGTCTAATGATTTGATTAATTCAACAAATGTAATACTTCTCTCCAGGTCTCAAAATGTTTCATAGGTCATATACCTTGAATCAAGTGCATTTTCTAAATGTAAAATACCTTGAAAAATATGAAATCTGTCCAACTGAACATATAAATTAGATCAATTAACTTCACTGAGAGCTCAAGTTGGAATGAAAACCAGAAGAGGACCGAAGTTTGACACCCTTGATCTGAAATCATTGGTGAGTTGAACAAAATACCATGCGGGCAATATGAGGTTGTATTTAATTAAATAAAACAAAACACATGTGACTATTTGATGTTTCTTTTTGGAATATCTAATGAAAAACAATCGTTATAATTATATTGGCTTGCTTTATAATAGCTCATCTGATGCTAGTACCAAGCAATTGATAGTAGCTACATATTGCTTTATTAAAAAAGCAAAAAGAGATTCAACCTTATCAATCTCACTGGCTGTTTAAATGTAGGAGGAATATATATACAGACCGGTTTCTAAATCTGTCAAAGACCTTTTACTACTGGGAGACACAAAGATGGTAACCATTGCCTTGAAAAATGTTTTGTTGGGGGGAAAAAATTCAATCAGACCCACTCAATATATGTGATTATACAAAAAAAGGATAAAGCATTCCAGAGAGACATGATCTACTGTATTGTGTTTTATGTTTAAATTACCCCCCCCCCCCCCCCCCCCCCCCCCCCCCCCCCCCCCCCCCCCCCCCCCCCCCCCCCACCACCCCCCCCCCCCCCCCCCCCCCCCCCCCCCCCCCCCCCCCCCCCCCCCCCCCCCCCCCCCCCCCCCCCCCTCCCCCCCCCCACCTCCCCCCCCCCCCCCCCCACCAAACAAACAAAAACAAACAAACAAACAAAACAATATACACACAACATAGGTGCAATCGTGTTCTTACCAATGAAAATGCCAGGGGTTTGCCTTGTTATACATTTTGAACATATAGAGGTTGGACCAGCACACATGGAAAAAATAAATAAAATACTAAACAAATAATATATTATTTTAGGACATCCACAGCCACAATTTGTTGTCTACCCTGATACCTTACCTAAATAATATACAACATACTTAGAGGATGTGTCATATCCAATTGTTATGGAATTCCAAGGGTTATTGGGCAGTGGTGGAGGAAGAGGAAGATGGGGACGGGTGCAGGACCTTATTATGGGCACCTCTCCCCAAACGTTAATTTAACCCTTATTTATAAACACCAAACACACCAAATCAAGTGTTCAATATTGATTAATTGTCAGAATGTTAGCATGTATGTAATAGTATGTAATAAGAACGTTTTCAACTTTCACATAGGAAACCTTTTTTTTTAATGATTATTTTTCAATCAGAAATGCAGGCATGTTGGTTTACTGTAGTTTATTTTGGTGCCAGCAGCAACACCCAACAGTTCCGTCTAAACTACAGGATGAATCGTGCACACAGAATATAAATGCAAATGTCCGTCCTGAATAGTACCCTAAACCTTCCACAAAGACGTCCCTCATACCAACCTCTATGGGAAAAAAGTTAGGATAATTAAGACAATAGCGATGTCTGTTGAAATGAGGGAGGATACAATCTGAATTACTGGCACTGCACACCAGCAGCTACAGTGAAGCAAATGTCTAACATCTGCAAATATAAACTCAAAGGATATTATCATTTTTATTTTTTTTTTTAAAACAACTTTCAAAACTCTCCAAAGCCCTCTGAGTGCATGGGCCCGAGCGCAGTTACACTTGCTGCACCTACTATTGCTCCACCACTGTTGTTGGGTGAAGTGAACCTGTTGCCTTTTTACATCCTTTTGCCCCCAAGACCAACATTTGGGCTGCCTTAATCCCTGAGAATTTGGATCCAAGACAAAAGCTGCTTCTCTTCTGCCTAATTGGCTTAACTCCAATTTGGTTTGTTTGCAAAATGAATATCTAAATGCCTGACAAATTAGTTCAATGGTGACCAACAGACCAAGTAATAGGATCCATTTTAGTAGATCTCAAAGGGCCGAAATACAATAAAAGCTTGTTGATAAATTATAATTATCTTGGCTTTAAGAAAATAATAATGATAATAATAATAATAAAAGACAGAGAAAAAAGGAAGCATCAGTATATCTTGTGCAATATATCAGTGATTTTTCTAGTATAAACTTTTACATACTTAGGGGTAGATGTACTAAGATGGGCCAATCATAGTGTAAACATACCGCAGTTTAAATTTTTATTACGAAAATTCGCAAAGTGCACATTTTGTCTTATGTACTAAGAAAAAATATGTTAATGAAGAGAGCCGCAATGTACTCATTTAAATATTATTTGTGTCATCTTAGCGAGATCTCGAGCAAGAGTTATGCAACATTTTTTTAAAATAAGAATCAAATTAACATTGTTTTTGTTAAATATAAACATCACCTGTACAGCATTCTACTCCGTCTTCAATTTACCTATTTTAATACTATTATAAAAAATTAAAGGCAGTTTAATCCCATCAGATTCTACAGTGCGGCCCCAACCTTCACCTCCAAAATAATTTTCATAATCATACAGTAGCCCCTCACTAAACCGGACATGTTAAATCATTGCACTGAAATAACACTGATGTGTTTAGGGCAGGCTACACATTGCATTATGTAAAAATATAAATCTGTACAGTAGGCCTATACAGTATACAGTACAGTAGTAAAATCAAATGAATACATAGCACACTTTTTTTGTACTTTAGCCACCTGGTAACACAAAGTAAAACATGCTGCTGCATGGCACATTTAAAATTTTGGGATTTTTTATTTTATTGCAATTATTATTATTATTATTATTATTATTATTATTATTATTATTATTATTATTATTATTATTATTATTATTATTATTTTAACTTGGTCTACTTAGTATCCTAGACAACTAATACACAGTAGATCATGGTCTATACAGATGCTCAGAATGAGCTGGAGGAGTTAGTGGCACGTGTGTGCAATCTATTGCTCCCAACACGCTGGGGAAACCAGAAATGTCATAGAAATTTCTTGACTTTAGTGAAACTTAGGTACTTGAGTGTTCACCTCAAAAATGCATTGAGCACAACTGGCAGAGAAAAAGTGGACTGGGGAATGCCAGCAGCAATTGCGACTGTCTAAAAATGTGCTTTCAAAGGTTCTTAACAAATTGATGGAATTGTAAGTGAGACAACTGTCGGCAGCTTTAGTACATCTCATTGTAATATCTGAGAACTCTTGTTTGCAATATCTCTGTCCCCTTTTTGAGAATTTATGCAGGAACAACCATAATTACATATTCATCTAAGGTTGAAGCGCAAAGTAAAACTACTGCCGCAAAGCATTCCTTAAAAAGTCGCTCACAGCATTGCACTTGTTTAGTAAATTTCACTCCAAACTTCCGACTCATTTGCAGCTGGCTTTCGACTGGCGCAACACTTTAGAACATCTACCCCTTTGATTTTAAAGCAAATGTCAAGCTCACATTAAGTTACAACATAAATTCTGTATTCTGATAGGTTGTATTAAACTGTAGTGGCACCAAACACGGGTATTATTTCTGCATACAGAATTCACTTAGCAGCCCTGTACAGAATTTATTTTTAGAACAGGGTTTCCCCTCCGCCCCTGTGCAGTGTATTGTGTTTATTTATTATGATTTATTTATTGTTGTGTATTTGTAAATAGGACAGCGTGTGTTTTGTTTTTTAAAACCATGTGGTAATGTGTGGCTGTCAGCTAGTGCGTTGTTAAACTAGCCGGCAGTCACACATAATTAATAAACTTGTGCAGATTGTGGCCGAGGGCTAACAGAATAATTACCAGCTAGTTAAACCCCTCAGCCATGGTAAATAAGCCTGCAGCTTTCCCTGCTCTGGGTGGGGTGTTCGAGAGGCGGAATGAGAATGAGAGATTAATTTTAAACTAAATCAGTGAAGGCTATTGCCCAGCCTGATCATATTATTTGGTTTCTGTGATTTTGTTTTTGTTAACACTTTTATTTTGGCTCTGCGAGCATATGTTTTTGTTTAAACCTTTTATTTATTTTTTGTGTTTAATAAACAACGTCGCAAGCGTCTCTTTGCTCTACAGTGCATGTTATTCTTCCTGCATTCTAGTCTGACGTCACCGCAAAGCCATATCCTGTCACAATAGTATAGAAATGATAAAGGGATAAGGAATGTTTTAAGGGAGACATCTTATGACTGATTAAATTCAAGGTGAACAAGTCAAGTGGCTATGGATAAAAGGAGTGAAAATGAAGCACAGTAAATGGATTTCTGATACTTTTCATGCAAAAGAGCAATGAATCTTCAATTGTATTTGCAAAATAACACATGCTACCTACATGTTGATGGTCATTTGTTATAGGACACGTCTGGCTGATTTGTGTCATCAAGGCAAACAAGCCAACCTTAATTTAATTAACCTTACTCACATTCATTAAACAAGCAGCCTTACACTTGGGTTATTATCTGGCTCAAAATGGGTTTCCTATTGGAAATAAAACAATATCTCAAAAACGCCACACAATTGAGCACAATTTGCAGTCCTGGAATGAGTCCGAGGATTGAATGGCGCAGTGTCTTCAAGTCAGGATTGCAGTGCAATCTTTGTTTCTTGCTTGCTTGCAAAGCTGTGTGGTGAATCTCTCATGATACCTGCCTGACTGTAACAAGTGCCACTGTCTCTTACTTGTTATTAATATTAAACTCACCAGACCCAAAACACACACAATTCATTGTGGGGTAAAAGGACATTACCCACATTCTAAAAATTGTATTTATGTATGCAAACAAATAGGCTACAATTCCTCTACAAATGCGTGTAGCTGTATCTATAAACATTTCTATGTTCTTCTTAGTCAAATGCATTTTGTAAGAAATATATATTCACAGTAGCTTTTCTCTGTGAATATACTGCATGCACTAATCTATTTGAGCACCTTAACTCATTAAACAGTATATTACTCCCTAAACACCATGCATCTTCTGTAACTTCCTGTGAGGGAAGGCCCGTCTACTTGTCAGCCAAGTTGCTTTAGCCAATACCTCAGCAACAAAAGTGGATAAAACAAGTTCTCCAGGGGAAAATATAATTTAGAACAAAATTGCTTCCACAGTATAGTCAATGAGCCAGGTCCTAGTTTTTGGCTGATTGGTATCAAATTATAGAGGTATCAAATGAAACATTTGTTTAAAAGCTTATTATCTGTAGTTTCCAAATATGTATGCTGCACATCTATACCTTGTAGCTTTTTGGTAGCAATTTGCTTCCAAACAGAAGCACTATAAAGCAATATGTGGGGTTAATAACTTACTTGAATCCAACTATCTCATACAATACGCATCAAAGCATTATTAAGTATACACCACTCTTCAAACTCAAAGGTCTGTGCCCACTGGCAACAGCATTATTTTTTCAGTTTTTAACCTTTAAATGTTAATGGTTGTGCAACACAAAATGTGTTGAATGAGTGAACGAGTACCATATTTATTATATAATTATGCAAGTGACAGCATTCCTCTATACTTCTGACATTTGTCGAGTTAAGAAACATAATCCAACATTTGTTGGGTAAATAAAACTGAATGTAAGCAGCAAAGATGCATGAACTCTGATTGATATACATTGATATAAATAACAGAACAGATTTAACAGACAATTAGAGTCCCTGCATTTTAGGACCACCCTATTTCAATACTTCATATTTTTATTAAAGACTGTTTGTTAGGAAAACCATGTTACACTAATATGCATTCACTACAAATGTCTTTTACAAGACCACTGCATTTTTAGTCAGATTCATCTTCACTATCCTCGTCATCAAGTGAATCCTGCGTTGAATCATCTTCATCAGCATCCACCATGTTGGTGCAGTCCTGAAGCCTGCACTCTCTGTGCACTTTAATCCATTAAACAGGCACTGGCAACTGGGGCGTTGACAGGTACGAGGGCATTTACATGATATGAACTCCAAGATGACCTGAGGTGCAGGAGAACTAGTCATCCATTTAATATCAAGCTTGTCATCCTCTCCTGCTGTCCACCAGTGGTTGTTGTGGAGAGCTGGCACATCTGGAGCTGCTACCAGACTATGTCTCCATATGGAGCTTTGGTAGTTGGCTCTCAGAGCATGTTGGTAAAGACTATCTTCACATGGAGGCAGCTGTCCTGATTCCACTGTTCCTTTCTTTGCACACCACAGCTGGAGTTAATTCATGTGACAGATAGGAGTACAAGCAACGTACAATCTACATGCCAACTCCTGGAGAACTGCAAAGAGGTCATGTTGGAAGTGCCACTGCTTTCCCAATGCTGTGATTCGTAATACACATACAGGTGCAAACTTAAAAAATGTGTAAATTGATAAAGCTACTCATTTGGAATGTCCAGCATGCATTTCTAGCATTGGTTTACCATTCTTGTTCACTGGTATGAAGGTCATTTGGTACGTCTTTTTTGGGACCACCTAACCAACCCTGTCTGGCCCATGGACTAGTAGTGTGCAATCTAACAGAACAATTTAAGACATGTTGCATATGATTTTGTAGTTGAACTCTGAAAGTAGAATTCTACTGTATATGTAACACAATGTCATTATGGCCATAACACTTGCAAGCAATAAACCCTGCTTGTAGATATTAAAAGCTGGCAGAAAGTATTGTTACAGTAGGTTGTGTAATAGTGGTACGCATGTGTACTTGATGTATGTGTGTGAATGGTACGTAACCTGTAGCACTCTAAAAATATAAATCACTCTTGACTAATCCCATCCCTTTTTAATTAAATTTTTCCTATAATTATAAAGTAGCAGCGCTGCTGAATGTATCCCTTGTTAATTCTGAATAGCATGTGCACTGTTTCATTTCTGCAAGGCTCTCCTGGGTGACAGACAGTCCTGTTTCACAGATGCCTTACCTCTGCAGCTTGACTTGAGAAGCAGACTCTCCAGAGCCCCATCATCTATCACATTCCTTGTCTATTAAATGAAAGATTGTTCTTACTGAAAGGGCCTCCACTCTTGATTAAATGTGTGATGTGCATGTTTCAGCAGTTCATAACCGTGCAAAGCAAACTCCCATAACTGTACCCTAGATTTCCTGTCTCCCTTGAATAAAATAAGATAGCATGTCAGCTTAGGTCAGCTGCAGTGTTATTATGCATTGAGTGTCGCTGCTTATTCAAATACGTAAGAGGCATTATTATTCTTTTTACTGCATCCTTGTAGATCATATGCTTGATTTTAATGAAAGGGCAACAACAGTCAGTGATGAGCCATATGACCTTTACTAAAAGCCAGAGGTTACAAAATTAATTCCAATATATTAATTCTATTTTGGCAGATGCAATTTTCCTTTTTTTTAATGTTCTTTTAATAGAAAATGGTAAAGCATAAACATACTTAAGCTGCTGTTTAACGCTTTTGGAACAAGGCAGTTCCATTTGACCTATTTTACACAATTTAATGCTAGGTCTCCGACACATCTACAGTCACAAGGTTTTCACAGTTCATATTCAAATATACTATTATATTATTATTTTTTTTTGATATAAAATTTTATATATATCTTAACTAATATATTATATAGAAATGGTTTAAAGCTAAACCCCCATACAATTTTTGGAACAAGGTCCAAATATAATACTATTTATACATATTTATAGGTTTTAGGTCAGGTACTAGTAAAATATATTTTATATATAATTGCGAAATATAATAAAATATATATCTATGGGTGTCATGTTATGACATAATCCATGGTATAATATAATTACATTACATAGGAAAAATATATATAAAAATATAAACATCATAAAATATATAATATATATAAAATAAAGCAAGGAATTCTATGGGGTTTGTTTTAACTCATGGTTTTAGCCAATTACCAACCACAGGAAAATATTGGAAAGTATAGGAGAGCATCATGTTGGTCGTTGATGTATTTAGCTTCTGATTACATTACATTTTCTTCCCAGCCATAACTTAAAAAAAACACAAAAAAAAATCAAGTCAATTACCCTGACAAAGCACTGTACAGAAATAAACAAAACTATTTTTTTAAAGCAAAAGCAATTAATTGAAAAGAATGAAAAGAATGACAGGCCTTAGTGTTAGTTTAATTAATGGTACTCATGGGGCTCTGTTTATCAGCTCCACAGATGGATTTACTATTCTCAATTCACCTTCTTAATCCTTGTTTTAATGAATGAATGAATTAGTGAATGAATGAATTAATGCATTTATGTTTACACTTTATGATCAGCATGAATCATTTTTCTAAATTCTGTCAATTCCATGCTGATTTATGAGAATATATTCTCAAAGAGAAAAGCAATACTTCTTTATGAACATATTGTAACGACTACAAAGGGAGGACGAAGCATACAGTTTGCAGCAGAAACAGCAGCAACAGGTGCATGAAGGTTCAAAAGATTTCCATTCAAGAAAACCTTAAATAAATGGTGTTACGAGAAAAAGACAAGAAAGTTTGCTATTGGCACAGGATATGTTATGATAATTCTGATGGATGCACATACATGTATATATATACCTACCCATATATATATATATATATATATATATATATATATATATATATATATATATATATATATATATATATATATATATATAATATATAGATTTTTTGTTTATTATTTTATTTTTTCATTCTGTGTTAATGGGTTTGTGCAGTGAAATGCCAAGGCTGTGAGATGTCTTAAGAGGTCTGTGCTTACTGCATAACCATGTGTAAGGTATTAGGGGCAACTGTGAAAAGGTGTATGGAAGTGCAGCATGGGCATTATTTCTTTAGCGAAAATATAATCATTTTAAAACAGTAGGTCTACTGCTGTTTAAAACCCAATGTGCTGATTCAGAACTGGGCAGACACATTGCAAATTACATTTAATTGAGAAAAGTGTAAGGTACTGCACGCAGGAAATAAAAATGTGCATTATAAATATCATATGGCAGATACTGAAATTGAAGAAGGAATCTGTGAAAAAGACCTATGAGTTTCTGTTGACTCAGAAATGTCTTCATCTAGACCATGTGTGGAAGCTATAAAAAAAGGCCAACAAGATGCTCGGATACATTGTGAAAAGTGTTGAATTTAAATCAAGGGAAGGAATGTTAAAACTGTACAATGCATTAGTAAGACCTCATCTTGGATATTTTGTTCAGTTCTGGTCACCTCGCTATAAAAAAGATATTGCTGCTCTAGGAAGAGTGCAAAGAAAAGCGACCAGAATTATTCCGAGTTTAAAAGGCATGTCATATGCAGACAGGCTAAAAGAATTGAATCTGTTCAGTCTTGAACAAAGAAGACTACGTGGCGACCTAAGTGAAGCATTCAAAATTCTAAAAGGTATTGACAATGTCGACCCAAGGGACTTTTTCGACCTGAAAAAAAGAAACAAGGACCAGGGGTCACAAATGGAGATTAGTCAAAGGGGCATTCAGAACAGAAATTTTTACACAGAGAATCTTGAGGGTCTGGAATAAACTCCCCAGTAATGTTATTGAAGCTGACACCCTGGGATCCTTCAAGAAGCTCATTGATGAGATTTTGGGATCAATAAGCTACTAACAACCAAACGAGCAAGATGGGCTGAATGGCCTCCTCTTGTTTGTAAACTTTCTTATGTTCTTATCTTCTTGAAATGTCATGAAGCTTAAAGGACTATGATGTCCTGCCATGGTAAATGATCATTTCAGAAGAAGCTCCTATTGCTGATGTTTCTGCTGCAAGGCAAGTTTGATTAATGGGTGCTTCTCATGTGATGAAGCCACTAGGAAGAAGCACTTAAAAGTTACATTCTTAGAAACTGTGGCATCCCGTATGTCTCATGTAATATATAAAATCTTTAATTCCAGTCAAAACATAATTGACATCATGTTCAGATACAAGTTATATTCAATGAATCTAATCAACAGAGGATCTAACTAACACTTCTGAAAAACTTCTTTTTTTTTTTTCCACTAAATTGGCTCACGTGCAATGTTAAATGATTGCAGTGTCTTTACTGAGATCACATGATTTTCACATTAATGCACTGACATGAACATAAAAACTACTATAGATCGATTAAGTTAATTAATACTAACTGTATTTGTAACATACTGATCTGGTAGCTTACTCAGTTTTTCAATAAAGAACAGAAAGAAATACACATGATTAAGTGATACACAAAGGACACTACATTAGGTGAGACACAACAAAGACTAATCAGTGGGAATACAAGGAAGTGCATACAAGTGGATACAAAACAGGCTAAAACATAGGAAGCAGAGAGTACTTGTAAGAATGGAAACCTCTAGTTGTGGCCATGTGCTCCTGTTGCTGAAGGGTTCTGTGCTTGGATCCCTGTTATTTCTTCTCTATATCAGTGGCTTAGATTAGGGGATGAATAGCAAGCTGGTCAGATCTGCAGATGACACAAAGCTTGATCACTTTCAGTCACCCAGGAAATCCAAAAGGATTTAGGCTGCATACAGAACTGGGCAGAATCACATCAAATTGTGATTCAGTCAAAAAATGTGAAGTGCTACATGCCAGTTACAAAAACCCAGTATCCGAATTCCAAATGGGTGGTTGTGGCAGATTATCTAAAGCCCTGCCGAAGCATGGGGATATGTGTGTGCATGCGCGCGTTTGTGTGTGTGTGTGTGTGTGTGTGTGTGTGTGTGTGTATGTGTGTGGACTAGTGGGTAGGAGGGAGGGAGTTAAAATCCTTCCTGCAAAAATGTGAGAATGTGGCTGAAGCCGTGAATTGAATATGTAATTAAATAATTAATTAAAAAATAAGGTGGTCACAGATGTTCGATTGGTTAGTGTTGGATTTGATGGTGAGAGGTGGAGGTTTTCATGGTGCGTGCTGTCTCGTCTTGTTTGTATATTTACGTCCATGTCTCGTCCTGTAATACTGTAAGTGTTTTGTATATCTTTTTATTTTGGTCCTTGTGCTATTTGTTTTGTTCCTGTCTTTTGTGTAATTTTATAATTATTATTAAAAGTGTGCATTAGTGCGTCACTGTACCTAGTGTTTCTGAGGTTTCCTTCCTGGTCTAAACACCATTGCCACTGTCCTGTCACAGTGGTATAGAACACAAACAGACTCATCAAGTAAAATACCTTGGTGTTGTAATTATCTAAGAGCTTCACACAGATAGTGATGAGGGTATGGAATAAGTTATCTAGTCGTTAATGCTGAATCACTTCCTTTAAGACCCAACTTGACAGCATTTTTAGACCAATCAGCTGCTAGGAACAGGATGAGCATAGCTAGTCTAAAATGACTCCCGTTACTCATAAATGCTCTTATATTCTTATGTTACAATTTGCAAGGAGCATCACATTTTAAGCTCTTGACAGAATGCATTCTTTTTTGTCTATGTGATTAACAACAACTATAAATCAACACATTTAACCTACACTTTTGTCATTAACTTTACATGAGAATACGATCGTGGCGTATTACTAGTTTTGTAAGTTATGTGCAAAAAAAAAAGTGCTACTGTTTAGAAGGCAACCCGTCATATTTAACTTTTCTACCTCATTACTTAATTTGTTTATTTTTATTATCTGAGAGTAGTTTGTCTAATATGATCTATGTAAATTGAGCTTTAAGTGGATGCTCTATGTTGTCTTTACAAAGTATAGTCCTGACGCATTTCCTCAGGTAACTTGCTGTACACAACTGTTTGTTTGTTTTTTGGATTTACTTGAATTTGGGATTTTCTTTTTTGTGGCAGAGAGAGGCAGAGAGAGTATATATATATATATATATATATATATATATATATATATATATATATATATATATATATATATATATATATATAAATAATTCAATAAAAAAAAATCTTCATGAAACTTTAGAATGTGTAAAGGTTTTGTGGTGCATATTAAAAATGTATGAAGATAAGTGATCTTGAGCCAGTATGTACAGGATATATATTTCCCTTGACTTTAGCTATCAGGTAGACAGCGGGCAACTGTGGAACATTTTTCAGTTGCTAGTAAAAGTTGTTTAATGCAGTATTCTAAGCATTTTAAACATTATTGGCACCATCAAAGTGTAACAAATGTATTTTTTATAAACACATATACAGTGCCTTGCAAAAATATTCAGACTCCTGACCAATTTTCTCATATTACTGAATTACAAATGGTACATTGAAATTTCGTTCTGTTCGATATATTTTTTTTTAGACACTTAAACTCAAAATCAATTATTGTAAGGTGACATTGGTTTTATGTTGGGAAATATTTTTAAGAAAAATAAAAAACTGAAATATCTTGCTTGCATAAGTATTCAACCCCCACACATTAATATCTGGTAGAGCCACCTTTCGCTGCAATAACAGCTTTAAGTCTTTTGGGGTAAGTATGTACCAGCTTCGCACACAGTGTCAGAGTGATTTTGGCCCATTCTTCTTGGCAGATTTGCTCCAGGTTGTTCAGGTTGGTTGGACGACGCTTGTGGACCGCAATTTTCAAATAGTGCCACAGATTCTCAATGGGATTGACATCAGGACTTTGACTGGACCACTGTAGGACATTCACCTTTTTGTTCTTGAGCCACTCCAATGTTGCTTTGGCCTTGTGCTTGGGATCATTGTCCTGCTGAAAGGTGAATTTCCTCCCAAACTTCAGTTTTTTAGCCGACTGAAGCAGATTCTCTTGCAGTATTTTCCTGTATTTTGCTCCATCCATTCTTCCTTCAATTGTAACAAGATGCCCAGTCCCTGCAGATGAGAAGCATCCCCACAGCATGATGCTGCCACCACCATACTTCACTGTAGGAATGGTGTGTCTTGAGGCATGAGCAGTGTTAGGTTTGCGCCACACGTAGCGCTTTGAGTTTTGGCCAAAAAGCTCTATTTTGGTCTCATCTGACCACAAAACCTTTTCCCACATCGCAGCTGGGTCACTCTCATGCTTTCTGGCAAACTCCAGACACGCTTTCAGATGTTTTTGAGTAACAGCTTCTTTCTTGCCACCCTCCCATACAGGCCAGTGTTATGCAGAGCTCTTGATATGGTTGACTGGTGCACCATTACACCACTCCCAGCCATTGAACTCTGTAGCGCCTTCAAAGTGATTGTTGGCCTCTCTGTGGCTTCTCTCACAAGTTTCCTTCTTGTTTGAGCGTTGAGTTTTGAGGGACAGACTTTTCTTGGCAGTGCCTGGGTGGTGTGATGCAGCTTCCACTTCTTGATTATTGATCCAGCTGTGCTCACTGGGATATCCAAACACTTGGATATTATTTTGTATCCTTTCCCTAATCTATGCATTTGTATTACTTTATCTCTAACTTCTGTAGAATGCTCTTTGGTCTTCATTTTCCTTCAGATTCACAGCCTTACCAATGATCCTTCAACAGTGGGGTTTTTATCCAGAAAATGTGACAGCAACTTTAATGGTTCACTGGTGGAGGCCAACGGTAAGGTAATTGTGTCCTCGTTAGGGCAATTTCTTTCATCGGTGCAAACTGGGAGCTTCCACAGCACAGGGGTTGAATACTTATGCAAGCAAGATATTTCAGTTTTTTTATTTTTCTTAAAAATATTTCCCAACATAAAACCAATGTCACCTTACAATAATTGATTCTGAGTTTCAGTGTTTAAAAATAAAATATCAAAAAGAACGAAATTTCAATGTACCATTTGTAATTCGGTAATATGAGAGAATTGGTCAGGCTTCTGAATACTTTTGCAAGGTATTGTATATTGTTAGCCCTGTAGGAGAGTGCAGCCAGCTTGTGCACATGGAAAGGCTGTCATTATCCTTCATCTAGGTTCCTTCTCCTGGGAGTGTGTCAAACCTGGATGACTTTTCAAAGAAGTACATATTTACTATGTATGCGTTTCCATGGTGTCCAAACTAAAATCTTCTGTCTACTGTACACTAGATACAAACATCAGATAGCTGATTTATGTTTTGCTATTAAAACTCTGAATGCTAATATCTCAACTATTTTGTTAGTTACAATGTACTGTTACTTTTTTGTTACTATGAGACTGTTTTAGAAATTAATCCCTGTAATGCATTCCATATAATGCCACAAGAGAACATGCTGCAGTGGGAATCAATGTGTGAATCGCAGCTAAGTATCTGAAAACAAGCACATTACCTGCTTGCCTATAATTGCACATTCAACAATGCTGTACAACTGCATCTTTCTTGCGGCACACCTAATGTGGGATACATTTACATGGTTTGTGTTGGATTTGTTTTGTTTCGGATTAATAAACCATTGGCTGCCTGTACACCAATTGGCTGAAATGACCTTAGGTGCTGTATAAATATGCCCATTTGGTTAAAGATATATTTGGTTGTAATCAAATATGGATTTCTTCATTCAGTGTCACATTTGTCACAAATCATTTTTTTAACACTTTTATTACAATAGGCTGTTTTATTTGTTTATTTATTTTTTGAGGGGGGGTGGGGGGTGTCTAAAATGTTCCAAACCGCACAATTTCCCTATACTGTTGAATTTATAGTGGCTCCCCGTTCAGCAACACATGCCTGTCACATCCATTTGTGTAATGCGCCCTCTATGCTACCCTTGAACTTCTGTATTGCGCCAGAGGCTGTTACCATGGTATCCTGCAGTGTCTCTGTGCTTGGCTGGTCCTTGTTGGTTGCTCAGTAGTGGGGGTTGGGTAAGGATTGGCTGTACTGCTTACTGCTCACTCCAGCCCCTGTCAACAAGTGCCACCATTGCATGGAAAGAAAGGGTTTTCCGGACAGATCCACTTTGTAACCACTTTCCTATTCAGATTTACATTCCAATAAGAATGTATGTATTTCCTTATGGTTCTACAAGATCAGAAAGAATTTCAGTTGTCAAACTGGATTCTAAATTGCCCCATATTCTTATCATCTATGCCAGAGCTGATAGTGATAATTTCTGAAACTATGGTCGAGAAAAAAAAAAAAGAATAATCAACTCAATACTAGAGAAAAATAGCTCAAACCAACATACATTGTACAACTGTAATAAAATGGAAAAAGAAGGTAAACATTAAAAAAAAAAAAAGATTGCTTACTTTTAAAATCTAGACTACTGCAGAGTTGCTACTTTTTGACACACTGTATAAAATAAGCTTCAATGCTGCTGCGTGCTGTTTTTCATAGCAAGTTTGCTCTTTAGAATTCAACAGTGGAAAAGCCAAAGAATTATCAAGAAACATGTTTTGTTTGTTTTCTATTATTTTTCATGAAGAGAAACTGCTGTAATATATCTGATCCTTGAAGCTATTTTCAAGGCAAAATGTTGTTAATGTGGAAATACATACTGCGCAGTCAAATTATTTACCTTCTTTAGGTATTTTAAATAGAAATCTGGTATTCATATTAATATTCTGTAAAGAACTACCACAATACAAATATTTCAGTGTACCCTGCTGTGGTAGGGCTGAGTCCTGCCATGGTAAAAAGGGGTTTGGTGGAATATCATAGTTTGATTTTTAAATGCAAATGTTTAATTTTGTAAATTAAAATATGTGTTACATACAGCAGGGCTGGATGGTTAGTCTTCCCT
This sequence comes from Polyodon spathula, assembly GCF_017654505.1. Lineage (NCBI taxonomy): Eukaryota > Metazoa > Chordata > Actinopteri > Acipenseriformes > Polyodontidae > Polyodon > Polyodon spathula. The sequence continues at coordinate 16,664,570 of NC_054548.1, read as the reverse complement.
CACTGCCTAATTGAAACTTAATGAGCTCGGCCACTTTTTATTTCTTAGCTGTTTTTTTTAACTGTGTTCTGTTTAGCATTTTATAATTATGTACACCTGTGTTTTCCCTAGTAGTGACCACGTACCACTGCAACTGCTTGCAATATTTGTAATTGTTAATAAAACCTGGACGCTTGTGCAGTGTTTCAACGTCAAACGCTCTGTGTCTCCCTCGTCTCTCAGCGGATACCCTCACAGTAACAGAACACCCGTTATACCTTTTAACTAGAACAAGGAGACAGACATTAAATGGGATTTTAGAGTCAAATACTAAACATTTCCTGAAGACCAGATGTAACCACCCTACCATAGCTCCTGCTTATCTTTTGGCTCGGTTTTCCCCCAGGGAGACATGCATCTTGACATAAGTAACAAATACATTTGCAGTTATTGATTCATGTCGAGATTGGTCTTGGCATAGTGTGTCCGGTGGTCATCTTTGTCTTAAAGAGCACTTTGGCTAAGAGACTACTGTATTTGTATGAAAAAAATACTGTATTTATAATATAATATTTTTAACATCATCCATTTAGTGCGATCATTTGATTTGTGAGATAGTATATTTAGGATTTAAAAATCAATCCCTTTTGTCATGTATGCAACACAGACACTACTTACATTTGTCATCCATTTGCTAACAAGTTAATCTGTGACACAGCAGACACAGATGATTTTGCCCCCAAGAGCTACTGAGCTTCGCTTATGTGCTGAGTCTACTGCAACAACAAAGTAATGTAATAGAAGGCTGCTAGCTCAGGTGTGTGAACTTCGTTTGGGTAAGTATTCCCATTGGGCTTTCATCTGACTAAGCCAAGAGAAAGAGTAACTGTTGTCAGTTCCATGTCTGTTGTGAAAAATAAAAAAAACAAGGGAATGAAATATCTGTATATAAAAGCCCTCTTCAGCCATCTGTTAAATAGTAAGTCAGATAATTTCAACTTGTAAGTAAAGCGATAATTATTTTCTTAGGTTTCCAAACACGGAGAAGACTTATGACTTGATAATAATCTTTATTTTTTCTGTCTTTTGATTTCTTTACCTACATCTTAAAAATGATTTTTGGAGGATATTAAATGAGTGGTGTTGTACTGAAATACTATGTGATTAGTAATGCTCGAAATACTATGTAATTCACATCACTTGTATAACACACAAACAGTCCACTCTAGCAAGAAGTGTACAGCTTTGACCAAAAGTTTTGCATCACCCTATATAATTAACTAATTTGGTTTCTTAAAGTCAAATGAAACCTGCTGAATAATGTTACGTTAACATATTGAATTACATACCACGATTACGTTTTCCATATACTTATTGAAAAACTGACAAAAAATTTTAAATACAACAACAACAATAAAACAACAATAAAATACAATTAAAAATATAAAACAACAATAAATCACAATTCATAATAAGAATAAAATACCAAAAAAGAAAATCAACAATTGAAGGGGGACTAGACGTGGTCACAAAGCTGGTCCCGTTTCAACCAGTTTTTCAGTTCTGAGAAAAAGCTCATGTAGTCTGATATACTTTTCATAAAGTCTGGTAGCGTATTCCAGAACATGGCACCCTTAATTGAGAAAGCTGTTTGTGCAAACTTAGTGCAACGTCAAGACACTATACAGTCTCCTCTTGTGGTTGATTGAGTGAATCTAACAGCTTTTACTGAGCAGGGCTGAAAAAATTCCCTTAGTGGCAGAGGGGCCAGTTCATGTAGAGACTTAAAAATTAGGCATACATTGGAAAAATGTATACAATTATCAAAACATAACATGTTATATTTCTTAAGAATGTGACAGATATTGTATTGGCTTTTTTGTCTAGAACTTTCAAACTATGTTTGTATAGAGAGTGAAGTGGTTTTAACATAGTTAAAATGTTATGTATCAATCCTAATATAGGTGATAGGTGATAGGTGATACAAAACTTTTGCCCATAGCTGTATATAGAAATACCATCACGGCAGTATACAGTGAACCCATAAATAACACAGAAAGGCCCACTTGCCTACCTAAGTGGCTGGCGTGTACTACAAGATATCATCGACAGTGTTTAGATCTACCAATTTGGAGACACTGAAAAGACTTAGTGCAGATGTATAAAAAGATTGATTTTGCAGACATGAATGAAAAATTGTTAAAATTCAAAAAGTTCTGAATTATTAATAAATCAGAGAAAAGGATCAAAACACAAGTATTGACCTTCTTTTTCCAGAGAGTCTGACATTGCTGCAGGCTTCCAGATGCTTCATAGTTATTAGTAGAATAAAGCCCCCCTCTTGTGTTCAGGCTTGACCTTTTAGTTCCCCTTTGCCTGTCTGGCCTGGTTTAGCCTTGACTAAAAGCCAAAAAGAAAGAGGCCACTAGGAAGCCTGCAGCCACTCGGCCCCCAGCCGCTACTTATTCTTCTGTGCCTCCAGGCATGTCTCAGTGGGGAAGAGGGTCTATAGAACAAATATAAACAAAGACCAATATATGTCACAGTAGTCTTTTTATTAATTCCTGAATCCCATAACATTTAAGCAATTTCTTTTCACTCTTTTTCTTTCATTTTTTAATGATATTTTCATGCTTGTTTCGTGTCAATCATTCTGTATCAAGTGAAGGCCAAATTAAGGATACCAAATACTCATAAACAGTAAGACAGCGAATCAATTATAAAACCTAAGAATGGGGTGTATTATTTTCATATCACGTATATTAAGGGGGAAAAAAAAACATTGAAAGGATAGAGAATTAGAATAAGCACATCAGATTATATCTAATCAACCCCTATACTCTTAAGATTCACAGCTTTGCACATCATAATATACAACAAAGAAAATAATGTGAAAGCATACCAGGGTTAGCTTTACTTTTGATAGATCTGACATTTCGCCTTTGGGTTACAAACAGGAATAATTGCTGCTGAAATTTATAAAGGGCAGTACCTATTGAACAGAGCCAGCTCCCTTAATTATAGCTATGCAAAAAGGTTACTAAATGAGTCATCCTATGAAACTGGAAACCATTTTTAATTGAATCATTTTTATTTCACCATAGAACTTTAAAGTGATTTTAGCTAACAAAATAATTCCATAAATATTCTCAGCCAAGCACTCAAGGTCTCAGCATTACAGTAAATGGATTTGATCTTGAATATAGATATTAAAGTTAAGGCCAAGCTACCCCTGGGAAGGTCATCAGGAATCTAAGTGAGGCTACTCCTTAGGATTGCTTTGACCTAAATGTTAGTGTGACTTCTTATCTACAAATATTAAATATATCAACAAACAAAGGGTATTTAATTAACACTATGTAACACAATTTGTGTTCCTGGGTAGTAAGTGTTATTTCCTAATTGCTTATGCCTCAAAAGTATAGAAAATGACTATTATTCCCCACAAACTTTGCTTTTGTGACCAGGACAGTGATATTTTGAAATTTACCTATTTCCAATGAGAAAACAGTCTTTTCGTTCACATAAAGTCAGAAAAAAACAACAAATGAATCCAAATTAACATGTATTTATACTAAAGTAATACAAAAATGACTACAAAAGATTTAGAAGTGAGTAGTTTTTCGGGATTTACGATTATAAAATCACTTTCACGAATCAGCCCCCAAATGTAGTCTCCCATCATGTTCTTGTTATACTGTCCTTGGTAGCGGCGTTCAAAGTCCAGTATATCCTGGTGGAAGCGCTCGCCTTTCTCCTCCGAGTATGCTCCCATGTTCTCCTTGAATTTATCAAGATGAGCATCAAGGATATGGACTTTGAGGGACATCCTACAGCCCATTGTGCCGTAGTTCTTCACCAGAGTCTCAACCAGCTCCACATAGTTTTCGGCCTTGTGATTGCCCAGGAAGCCCCGAACCACTGCGACAAAGCTGTTCCAAGCCGCTTTCTCCTTACTAGTGAGCTTCTTGGGGAATTCATTGCACTCCAGGATCTTCTTTATCTGTGGTCCGACGAAGACACCAGCTTTGACCTTTGCCTCAGACAGCTTAGGGAAGAAGTCTTGAAGGTACTTGAAGGCTGCCGCCTCCTTATCTAGAGCTCTGACAAATTGTTTCATAAGGCCCAATTTGATGTGCAGTGGTGGCATCAGCACCTTCCGGGGGTCCACCAGTGGCTCCCTCTTGACGTTATTCCTCTCCACAGAGAACTCGGTCCTCTGTGGCCAGTCCCGCCTGTGGTAGTGCGCCTTGGTGTCCCTGGTGTCCCAAAGGCAAAGATAGCAGGGAAACTTGGTAAAACCGCCTTAGAGACCCATCAGGAATGCCACCATTGCAGCCTCTTGATGCCATCTCAGAAAAATGCAGATATGTATCCACTTAGGCAGCAGGAACTAAACTGAACTGGTGGGCTTAAGGCCCCTGTATTTATACTACTATTTATATTACTGGAAAGTTCTAGAAAGTTCTAGAAGTTACTCCAAGTTTACTCAGCACTGAATCTATCTGGAAGGTTCTGGAAAATGGGTAAATTTCAAAATATCACTGTCCTGGTCACAAAAGAAAAGTTTGTGGGGAATAATAGCCATTTGCTATACTTTTGAGGCATAAGCAATTAGGAAATAACACTTACCACCCAGGAACCAAAAAAAAATTAAAAATTGTCACACAGTGTTATCAGTGATTGTAGCTGACAAAATTGTCCACACAATATGCAGTGCACCTGTTGTGCACTACAGTCATATATGTACCATATATAGATGCCACTAAGGTAGGTAGTGTAGGATACAAATTTCCGACCTCTGAATTCGCGCTGGACAAGTCACATCAGTTAAAAATACTGAATTTACATTTTCCGGATTCAAAAGTTAAAGCTACATAATTATTTTATTGCCCACAAAGATTTTTTTGGGAGGCAATAAATACTTTTGACTTAAAACGTTAACATTAGTGTTAGTTCACAAGTAAATTTCAGACGAAAATATTTCTTTCAAAATAGTTCCTGTTTAAAGTAACCAAACAGTTCCCGTTTAAAGTCCTCCATCGTTTTTAGAACCAATGTTGCTTTTTTTTGTCAGCTCTGGATTAAGATTTTCATCAGGGATCATCACAACCTGCATTCCTGCAGCCAGACCAGCAAGCACGCCATTTGGAGCATCTTCAAAAACAAGGCACTAATAAACAAAGGAGAGTGAGTTAGCACTGAATCTATCAACTATCTCAAGAGAAAGCCAAACCGACCATTTACAAATATGACTGAAATACGTTATACAAGGAAGTAAAATAAAAAGGAGACACAAATGCAATCCTTCTGCTCTCAATCTGTATTTAGATATTACATAGTGAAGATCTATCATAGTATGTGCCAATCTGTAGGAAGTGTTTACAGTGAGAATAAGATGCCAATAAAAAACAGATACCGGGACATTTTCCAACTAGAGTTTTAAGAAGACAGAATGACTTACATTTCCTTCAGTATTTTTGCCAAGCAGTTGTTGCACATGAAATTAAAAATGTCAATTTGCAAAGTGTGTGTATTGTTTACATAGGACAGAGAGTATTATTGAATAAAAAGAAATAAATGTAACCACTAAAAAAAAAAAAAAAAAAAAAAAAAAAAACTTCCAGCTTCCCTGTAACAAAAACATTTCAGTCAAATAAAAAAAAAGGAATTTATTCTTTGTAATATTAAGATTATGCAGTAATTAATAGCTCTGCAATGATTTCCTTCATCAGTCTTACAAAAGAAAGGTATTTTCTTCTGTCAACCCATTATGTCACGCTAAATAATTTCATAGTCAAGTCTTAATAACCAGTTTCAGGTGGACAATAAAAGGTTGTCCAACTTTCTGTTTCTCCTTCTATTAAGCCATCAACCCATCTCAATCCTGAAGTCTTTATTACAGGTTTCTCTTGGACTTGCATTGTGGAAACAACATTCTGTTGAGCTGTGTAGACAGTACAATACTTCTGACGCTTATGTTTGGAACAATTGCTGTCAGAAAGCAAGAAAAACTGCCTTTGGGTTTTCTGGTTGGCAATATATCTAGATTGTGGCACACATCCATGGTATCTAAAGTCAACAATGAGATTTTAAAATGCCAAAAGTACATCTCTGATATGCTTTCACTTTATTTATAAAGTAGCTTTAAAAGTAGCATTATCAGGGCTTTTCAGAAACCTTAAATGCACAAAGAAAATGTACTTGACTAACACGCCAAGATATACCTAATTGACTTTTATGATGTCATTAAGCTTGTTGAATATGGAAGGAAATATGCACAAGTGAAAAGCCTATCTAATTCCCTTGAACTAAAAGCAATTAAAACTCGTAATTACCAAAGAAGCCAGGCAAATGACCCTTAATTATTGTGGGTTTTATTGTAACAGAAAATAAATGCATGAAGCGTACAGACTTCAGTTATTGACACCTACTTTGGAAGCAGAGCAGCACTCTGGAGATGAGAAAACTCATATCCTAGATGAGCTTCATAATTAGTTTGCTAAAAAGAGACAAGACCAATCTTTAAAAAATCCATCCTTGGGTTTTCAGGTATTTTATATAAAAAAATGTTTTCTTCATCTAAACAGTAACCTGTAACATGCAAACAGTAACAAACAGTATCATTTTAAAATCTTCCACATACAGTACAAGAGTAAACCTTTTGATTCTGTATATAATGCTTATAATGTTACTGTCTTTATCTCTGTGATTTTAACTTGACATGACACAGGCAGCTATGTTAAAAACTTGTCCACCGTGGGCTAAAAGATTACTTCAGATGTCAGATTGTTATTCTATACCCTAGAAAATGTGACTAATGCTCAAACATTGCTCTACAGAACATACAAATATCAATATGGCAATGACTGCTGTACAATAAACAATAAGTCAGCAGTGTGTTCTGTATAAAATGGTTAAATCACCCTACTGAAGAAGCAAATGAGAAATTGAAATGTGTTAAATTGCATTCTTTTCTAATGAATGCCTACAAGAGTGCTTTAAAACTGCTTTGTCACACAGCAATGTTTTTTTTGTTTTTTTTACCAAATATAATTTTTCAGTGGATGTTTACAACATTCTTCCATAGATAATCATTCAGTGTACTTTACTTCCTCATAATCCAGAATTTCCTAAGTTGATTTCAGCAACAGGCACACACAACTTCTCCATCTTTGAAGCTTTCTTGTTAATCTATCTCTGCAGTTACATATTCTAATTGCAGCACGTGACATGAAGTTAAAAGCTCTACAATTGCTTATGAAAATGAGCACGGCTGTTTTGTGCAGCGGTTAAGATGCTCACTTGGAGAAAGCATGGTCATTGGTTCTCATCCAGTCTCACAATCTCAATGGTAGATCAAGGAGGCAAAACTAAAATGTACAGAAAACTAAAAAGGGTATTGTACTGTCTACCCACATTGTATTTATTTTACACTGCTAACACTTTACAGACAAGCCTTGCACAGTAAAATGGGCTTAAATTCATACTTTTCTCTTAAAATCAGGTTAGGAAACAGTAAAATATTATTATCGGTTTGTAATGCTTACAGCTTGCACAATTTGAAAAGTGAAAAAGAAAACCAGCCATTTAAAAAGACACCACATGTACATGTTGTCTCTGTATGTCACTTGTTTCCTCGCAGGCTCTTTATTCCCTGTAACCTGTTCAGTAGTTTACAACTCTGTTCTCTTGTCAGGATGACCTCTTAATGGCTACAAAGCCAGTATATGAATAAGGGCACCTTGGGAAATACTACAGCTTACACATCACACTTCCATTTTATCACATATTGTATAATACTAAAAGCCTGCATGAGTGAAAATGGATTGCATTTCTTAAAGTAAAAACATGCACAATTCTCCTTCTGTTTTTTCGCAACTTAAAATCACACACACACAAACACAATCTGAATCCCTGAAAACAAAAAATGTTCATGAAATTGACTAGAGGAAGTTGTAAATGAATTATGTTATGGGAAAATGTCTTTTGAGGCAGAAACCATGAGAAAGAATGCTCTTCTTGTGTGAGTGACAGTTGGACAGACACTAAGACTCTGTAAAGCAATGAGAAGGTCACATTTACATGCAAGTTTACTCGGATTATTCCGGCTGGCTGGAGCATTCTTTTTATAGAAAGTCACGAGGATGACAACACTGAGAACTTTGTGAGCCATCCTATCTTATGAACCTCAAGACATTCCCATGCATTCTTGAAATACAAACAATAGTGGCATCACTATTTATATGGAATAAAACAAAATCAATCATGGTCTTCTTTGCATGATAAATATAACAATGGCATGCAAAGAAATGAAA